>NC_068984.1:23458631-23483361 GCF_001194135.2 Octopus bimaculoides
ATATATATATATATATACACAATAAAAAGTAAACACAAATAGCATTTACAAATTCTAAATGCCATTTGTGCTTACTTTTAATACCTAGGCACACCAAGGACCCATTAGTAAGTCAGGTCTACATGCCAGGATGTAAGATAGATGTTAAATGATGATGATGATGATATTTGCTACTCCCTTATTTATTTTGATGGAGACTGTTGTGTTGACGCCCCCAAGCGAAGAAGTAGGATCTCCCAAGACATATAAATAGAGGTAGTCTGGTCCTGGTAAGTGTTGAGTAGCAGTTGAGTAGCAGTTAAGTAGCAGTCGAGTAGCAGTTGTGTAGCGGTTGAGTAGAGATCATCCGAAGGTGCTAGATAGCAGTAGATTGAGACATAACAGAGACAAACTCCAAATTTGATCAGGATATCCTGTTTTGCATAATCCAAATGAAAGAAAAGAGTTTTGTCTACTTTGAGATAATAAAGCATCAAAATTCTCTAAGCTCTCAAGAGTTACTAAGAAAGGTATTTTGACAGGTTACACTAGCATAACACATATTCCAGAGAGTAGAAATAACAAACTAAAACAAAAGACAGCACCTGCCCAAGGCACAAAATGCCTTGACTTGGTAGAGCAGTGAAAGCACACAATAAAAATAAGACTTCTCAAATAAAAAGAATTGATAATTTTACCTGTGAAATATTATGAGGTTTTAAATTGATATAGATGACTGCTAACCAGCTGGAAATGACACCAGAGCAAAGTGTATAAATAGCAGCCAACATCCAGAATCTGTAATTCCTGAAAAAGGTAAATAAATAATAGAAAAAAGACATCAGTTAGATATATTTGTTCATGTTTAGATATAATAAAGGAGCATTGCAATACTAGTTATGGTAATAAATATAAATAAGTTATACTGTCTGCAGTCATAAATACTGTAAATTGGTTGGCAATTAAGTATAGGTGACACAGAGTCAGTATTAGTCTTTAGTATTGTTGAGATCATAACAACTTCTCTTCTGCTGTTGTCATAGTAAAATGTTCCCAGTATATTCTGTAAAGCGATTGGCAAATGAGCAGAGATAATGTAAGGTCAAAAGAACCTGTTAGTCCTACTTTATTGAGGACTTAATCTTTTCTAGTGCTGGTGCCATGATAAAAAGTATTCAGTACACTCATTTTGTTAAGGTTATTTCTACAGATATTCTATAGAACTCATAGCCAGCACTGACTTTTGCTACAACGTTTCATATCGAGACGTCAGATGTAAACAGACAATGTGATCAAAGACAAAAGTGGGTAATGAGTGTATATGCCATATTTTGGGGGTTGTTGCCCCTCCTTCAGCACTCACTTAACCCATTCTCACCCCTGAACACATTGCTTATATGACCACCGCATACAGTAGTGTTAAGTTATTGGATATACCAATTTACATATTAGACGCATTCCTGGAGGCTGGTATGTAATTATTAAAGATTTCTAGGTACATGGTACTTAGAAATTTTTAATAATATACTATAAGGTATACTGTAAGGTATACTAAGTTTCCATGAATAATATGTAAATTGGTATATCCATGATGAAGTACCACGTACATACAAATCTTTAATGTTTACATACCACACCCAGGAATGCGTCTAATATGTAAGTTGGTGTATCCAATAACTTAACACTACTGTATGCGATGGCTATATAAGCAATGAGTTAGGATGCAATAGTGGATTAGATGAGTGCCGAAGACGAGGCAACAACCCCTGAAATATGGCATATACACTCATTACCCACTTTTGTCTCTGATCACATTGTCTGTTTACATCTGACATCTCAATATGAAATGTTGTAGCAAAAATCAGTGCTGGTTATAATTTCCATAGAATATCTGTAGAAATAACCGTAACAAAATAATGTAAGAAGACTGCTGATGCAATAGAACATAGTACTGACCTATGAAAGCATAATATACCTTATAGTATATTGTATTTGCATAGCGAAGTACCACACACCAACAAATCTCTAATCTGCGCACTCAGTAAAGTAGTTGATATTAAGAAAGGCATCTAGCCTTAGAAACCTTGCCAAATACTGGGACATGCAATTGAAATGTGGTCCTTCAACCTATCTAGGAGGGACGTAACCCCCTTATAAGAACTGACTCAGATTATGATGACCTCTCCAGCTCAAGCCAAAACAGAAAGTAGACATAAAAAGACAACAATGATGATGATGACAATAATGAGATGATGACAATAATGAGATGATGACAATAATGAGATGATATATTACTGTTTATAGTATTACTTACTGACTATCCAAACGTCGTAAGCAATGGAGTGCCAACAACAACAATATTGGTAGAATAAAAACCAAACTATATTTCAAACAACACTCTGCTTAGCTCTACTCTATCAAGTTATCAAAACTTGTATCATTAATAGTTCTGTTGGCAGGCAAATAAAAGCAAGGGCTATCTAGTGTTTTGTTCTGAACACTGAACAATGCGTGATTTCATATGAACTGACACCTTCCTACTGAATATGCCAAACTTATCTATTGTAACTGCTTACAATTAAAAAGAAGATTGTTAACTCTATTAAAATTACATTAATATATAGTTTCAATAATTAATATATCAATATATTACATTAATAAATAGTTTCAAATTTTTTTTTAAATTGGCATTATGGTAGCATACCTTCTTCGTGAGAATGAGTAGTATAAATGAACCATAAGAGAGTGTTATACACTCAGAAAAGAGTTAACCCATAGAAACAACTAAATAAAATCTTACTTCATTAGATTCGTGATGCCTTCTGTGAAGTTTAATCTTTCCATTCTTGCTGACATTGTGGGAGGTGATGGTGGTTTATTAGGAAAGTAGATAACAACCAGAAAGAAAATGACTGCAGACATTCCAAACTCTTCAAAATAGGATACAGAACAAAGAAACAGAGCATTATTACTTTCTTTCCATTATATTTTTTGCCGTTGTCATCGTCATTACTAAGTGAATGGTTTGAAGCCAAGACTATTTCAACCGAAGTACCCACTTGGTCATGTAACTAATTTGTAACTTGTAGCACACATAGCAGGGGAGACAATTCTGCTGGCAACAGTTAGCTGTTGCAGAATGAACAGAAGTGGACAACACACGGAGAAAATGGAGACTGAAGAACTATTAGAGATGAGAAAGAATTGTCAAGATGAAATGGTACTGGATTTAGATATATAATGGTAAGTTATATCAGCCCATACAGAAATGTTAATACTGATCACTAACAAAGACACAAGGCTTCAAATTTGGGGATAGGTATAATTATATTAACACCATCCAAATTACGAGTGCCAATCAGGTGGTACTGTCATCAGCCACATCAGCAATTTTGATGTATATATATATATATATATATATATATATGCGTGTGTGTGTGTGTGTGTGTGCGTGCGTGTCAGTGTTTGTACCCTCACCATTACTTGACATCCGATGTTCCTGTGTTTACATTCCCATAACTTAGTGGTTCGGTAAAAGACAATGATAGAATAAGTACTAGGCTTGCAAAGAATAAATCCTGTGGTCGATTTGTTTGACCAACGGTGGTGCTCCAACATGGCCACAGTCACATGACTGAAACAAGTAAAACAATAAAAAGACTATGCCATTTTAATCCTGAGCAAGGCCGAGTATCTCTGCTAGTTCTAAATAAAGACAATAACCTCATCGAAATCTCAAAGGTATGAGACAATACATGATTAATTCAAAACAATGTGAATAAATAAGTATTAGATTTGGTAGAGTAACTTGAATGCTAATGGGTTAAGTAAAATTCTAACACAGTTTTTTGCATAATTCTGGCCCATTTTTATAAATAGTGTCTTGTATCACTTAATGAAAACTTTATTAAACTTCACAACAGCACAATATCTTCAAATGAAATTGAGGAAGAACTTTAGATGAATGACTGAAAGAATCTAGTAACAAAATTGTATTGAAGATAAAATATTATCATACTGACCTGAAAAGAGAAGAGTCCTAAGTTCAATTCTTTCTTTTTCTAAGTGATCTTCTGTAAAGCAAATACTCAAATTTAATAATATATCTTGATGTTTACTTTTTACATATATGTGTAAGTGATGCTTAGCCCTTGGTCAGCCCTGATTGAGCATATTCATGATCAAAGACATTTCAGCTATGACATTCCCTCGTTTTAAGAGTATCTAGGACTACATTATCAACTATGTTCTTCCCTTTTTTTTTAAGGCATTGAAAGATGACTTAAAGGATATCTGATTGCTATTTCTAGCAGATTAAGCAACTACTTTAATGTTCTTTCATTGGCCCTTGATGTGTAAATGATGTATATCCAGAATGTGCTATTAATATACTTTTACACTCTCATCATCATCGTTTAACGCCCGCTTTCCATTCCGGCATGGGTTGGATGGTTTGACTGAGGACTGGCAAACCAAGAGGCTGCACCAGGCTCCAATCTGATCTGGCAAATCTGGATGCCCTTCCTAACGCCAACTACTCTGAGAGTGCAGTGGGTGCATTTTACGTGTCACTGGCACAGGGACCAGTCAGGTGGTACAGGCATTGACTACCCTCGAATGGTGCTTTTTATGTGCTACCAGCATGGGAGCCAGTCTTTTGAAACTGGCATTGACCATGCCTGAATGGTGCTTTTTACATGTCACTGGCACAGGAGCCAGTCAGGCAGCACTGGCAATGACCATACTCGAATGGTGCATTTTACATGCTACCAGCACAGGACAAGTCAGGTGGACTGGCATCAACCACACTCATATGGTGCTTTTTAAGTGCCACCAGCATGGGAGCCAGTCTGGTGGGACTGGCATTGACCACACTCAAATGGTGCTTCTATTTCTACACAATTTATAAATACTGATTTCAAGTTTTGGCACAAGGCCAGCAATTTTGGGGGAGGGCAAGTCGGTTACATTGACCCCCAGTGCTCAAGTGGTCCTTATTTTTTCAACCCAGAAAGGATGAAAGGCAAAATCAACTTCAGTAAAATTTGAACTCAGAAACTAAAGATGGACAAAACACCACTAAGCATTTTGTCTGGTGTGCTAATGATTCTGCCAGTTTGCTGCTTTACAATCCATTAATATTATTGACATAATCATATTTCTAAAAGCTATGTCCTTGAATTTACTTGTGGCACATTCAAATATAATCCTAGTCAGGCCTTCATCAATTAACTATGTCTATGATAAAAATGGCATTGCAAATGGGAAGGGTCAACTAAAATAAACAGTTACTTAAATAGTCACCACTTTAACATTCATTTTCCATGCTTGCACGGGTCAAACAGAATTCATTAAGATATATTTTCTACAGCCAGATGCTCGACTTGTTGCCAGCCCCTAATGGATTGGTAACACTACTGGTCACTAAGGTGGCAAACTGGCAGAATCAATTAGCATGCTGGGCAAAATGCTTAGCAGCATTTTGTCTGTCTTTATATTCTGAGTTCAAATGGCCCATCTCAATCTGTAGGAAAGAAATAAGAAGTAATTCCATTCACTGCACCAAATGTAAGCTATGGACACATATGAAATGCAGTGGAATCACAGGTAGATTAACAGGTAAAGTCACCTTTGTGTGTGGCAGATGTGCAGGAACAATAAGCATTAAGAGCACACAGGAGTTAGATTCTCTCAAATGTCCAGGAGGCTCTCTCGAGGTAGTAGATAGTTTCTGTTATCTAGGTGACCAAATTAGCAATGGGGTGGATGCTCTAAAAGTATTGTTTCTAGAATATGAATAGGATGGAGAAAGTTCAGAGAGTTATTACCTCTGTTGGCAACAAAAAGATGCTCTCTGAGAGAAAGGTAGACTGTATGATGCTAGTGTGTATGAACAGCTATACTCCATGGTAGTGAAACTTGGGCTCTGAATGCAGAGGACATGCATAGAATAGAGAGAAATGAAGGCAGTATGCTCCGCTGGATGTGCAGCGTCAATGTGCATGAATGACAAAGTGCAAATGTGTTGAGAGAAAAGTTGGGCATAAGAGGAATGAAATATAGTATGCAAGAGAGGAGACTACATTGGTTTGAACATGTGATGCATATGAAATGAAGACAGCTGTATAAAGAAGTGCCAGTCACTGAAAGTGGATGGCACCTGTGGAAGAGGGAGACCCAGGAAGACATGGGATGAAGTGGTGAGGACTGATCTCAAGATGTTGGGACTCACAGAGGAAATGACACTGAACCAAGATGTCTGGCAATATGAGGATCTAGAGAAGACCCACCCACGTCAGCAAACCAGAGTTCTAGAAGTGTTGTGTCCCACAATAAAACAATCACACACCCTACCCCAACAAACCAAACTACACCCCCACATCCCTTCCCGAAGTTCTTCTTTTTTCTTCTTCACATTTCCTCTTCATACACTATGATTATTTCCTACTCCCCAATCCAGCCCTTGCTACCCTACTCACTGCATCACTGCTTCCCCTGTCCCCTCCCCCTCTATATACCCAGATTCTCACCAGTCACAGCATTCCCCCTCCTGACTCACGACTCCTTGGTGATACCCTGCCAGCACCTGCCATAATTCACCTCCCTCTTCCTTGTTCAACCATTCCATCTATGCCCTGATCCCTGTTCCTTGCAAGCATACCCTGGCACTTGTGTGTGTGTGTGCATGTGTGTGCGTGCACGTATGTATATGTATTAATAGTCATATAATTTATTGTTCACTTGTTTCAAATTTGACAGAATTTTTTTATAATTAATGTCAATATAGAGTTACTCACCATAAACTGAAGAATTTATCACAGGGAAACTATAAAAGAAATGCAATAAAATTGTTTGAAATTTCAAAAAGTGAACTCATTAATATTATACAGAAAAACACTATCACAAAAAGACTCTAACACATAGATAAACAATCTCATACACATATACATTCAAATACAGTAATACCTCACTTTACAAGGACCTGCTTTACGACACCCTGGGTTTACAATTTTTATCTTTCAAGCACAAGATTCAAATTTTGAATGAAGTGCAAAAGTTTCCCTTATCATAACAAATGCTTCTGCACATTACCAAGAAATTTATAGAGAGCAAAAAAAGCTTCTAAGCAAACCACTCTGGACTTCTTTTAAAAAGAAATCTACAAATATGTCTACAAGTGCTCGTGAATTGGCGATCACATTTACAAGTGATGATGTGCGCAAGTCTAGTGTGAGTGAAAGTGATTCAGAAAACTATTATGATACTCTTTACTCTTTACTCTTTTTCTTGTTTCAGTCATTTGACTGTGGCCATGCTGAGCACCACCTTTAGTCGAGCAAATCGACCCCATAACTTATTCTTTGTAAGCCTAGTACTTATTCTATCAGTCTCTTTTGCCGAGCCACTAAGTTATGGAGATGTAAACACAACAGCATCGGTTGTCAAGCAATGTTGGGGGAATAAACAGACACACATACATATATATATACATATATACGATGGGCTTCTTTCAGTTTCTGTCTACCAAATCCACTCACAAGGCTTTGGTCGGCTCGAGGCTATACTTGAAGACACTTGCCCAAGGTGCCACAGAGTGGGACTGAACCCGGAACCATGTGGTTGGTAAGCAAGCTACTTACCACACAGCCACTTATTATAAATGATCTTGACATTCTTTTTGCTTTACATGAAATATTCTTTACATTCTACTGTTGTTTTCTTACCATTTATTTACAAATACCATAAATTGTATAGGTAAAATATTTTTCTGGGAACGAATTGTGATTTATAACATTGCTACTATGGGAAATTATTGCTTTGCTTTACAAGTTTTTACTTTACAAACACTCTTCAGGAACAAATTAACTTGTACATTGAGGCATAACTGTACATGCACACTCACAAAAGATATTATGACTCACATAGAGAGATATTCATCTAGAGAGACACTAACTGGCACTCGATCAATTATGACAATGAGAGTTTCAATGAGAGTGCTCGTGAAGTTATTGTGCAAGAGGCTGAGTACTCCACAGACACGCGTATCGGGGCACTGGTGGACCTGGTTGGCTCTACACATGATTATGTCTCTGGGACCACTAACATGGGATGACCCCAAACCCATCAAGCATGAGCAGAGAGAGAGAGATTTTTGAAACTTGAATTTTATATTCTGTGAAACGTATTTACTTTAAAATGACAGAGTAGAAAATTGTACAGCATATAGTGAGACTGTACTTCCTCAAATTTAGGTGCACCAACATCAGGCAACACATGAAACTGTCAAAGCACCCCAGCTGGAGCAGTCTGCACCCACTTTCAATTCATGATACTGTCCCCTGCAGGAAATGACCATTGCCCTGACTGCTATGTTTTTGCTCTTTGAACTGTTTTCGTAGCTTGAAGTTCTTCCATGGACAGGGTGCTAGCCAAAAGCCCAATCACTTGTGTTTGGGAAATAGACTGTAAGTGGAGTTGTCTCTATTGACTGTTAGCCAAGGTCAACAAAGTACAGTGTGGGTTGCCTTCAAACACAGACACTTAGTCTTCTTGAGATCCCTCCACTCTGGCTTTAGGGGGCACCTCCACAATCCATTTGGTGGTGCTGTGTCAATACCAGCCCATCATGTCCTTTAGCTCACCAGCTGAGATAGTGTACTAGAGTGTGGCACTGGGAACCAGCACATGTGAGATTTAGTGTGTGAGTGAAAACTAATGAGAGCCAGCCAGAGAGAGATGTGGCATACAATGAATTTAAATTTATTTTCAGGTGTAATTTGCCTTTTCTCCCTCACCAATTACAAAACCACAAATGAATATATCATGGTTGATCCAACTAATTCTGTTGCCGCATACCTTACTTTTTTAGTAGACTTTTGACACCTGAGTAAAAAAACAAAACAATATTCACCTGCTGTGGTTAGAGGTACTGTTGCTAATGGAGGCGTTTGTAGACACAACCAATGGACCTTGACAAATAAAAGAAAACAGCATTAAAATGAACAAACAAACACTAAGTAAGCTTTGAAAGCAAGGGAGATTAAAAATAAGAGACTAACTTACCAACAAACAAACTTGCTGAAGCACCTAGAGTAAGAAACACATTAGCAATGGCAGTTGCTGTGAAACGTTGATGCATTGGAAACCAAGCTGAGGACAAAGCTGTGGAGGCTGAGATTGTAAATGGAGCTGCAAAGCCAATTATGATTTGGCCCACATTACTGAGCCTAAATAAAAATAAAATTAAGATCACTTTGAATATTATTTAAGTTTATTATATTAAAAACTCATCTAAGAACTGATAACACCAACACATTTTAAATACAGTTACAAAGAAAATACTATATTCCTCTCAAAGATCAGGCAAAAAAAGAAATAAAATATGGGTTAGTCTACCAATATTTCATGGTCTAGGTTGAACAGAGCTACTCCATTCAGCAACAGTTCAGAATAGTGTAAACTATGTTTAACTGAAAAACATTATATCATGGACCATTTCACACCAACAATGAACAGAAAAAATAAAACTAATGTCAACACTACAAGGAAATTATGCTGAAGATCACTATGTCTAAATTGCAATATACTACAGTGAAATATATACATGATGATGATGATAGCTGTTCATTTGTAACCAAGCAAGACCATCACTGGTGATTTAGAACACCGTGCACTCAGACAATACTTTACACTTTTGGCCCCACTAGTGACTAATGAGCAGATATTGCAGACCAAGCTTTTCCCTTTCACTGCACTAAGTTTAATTCCAAAATAAGGTTATGTATGTCTTAATCATTTTAAATTCCTATTCCTTTCGTGCTAGGGTGGCTGATTCTACCATACACAATATATCAAACCCTCATAATTTTTAGTCTCTTTTCCGAGAGACATGACACCCAAATCTGACCTCACTTCTTCCCATGTATTGTCTGCTCTTCCTATACTACGACTCCCTTCAATTAACAGCACATGGTACATCAAACATTTTAACATTCACTTTTCTATGCTTGCACAGATCAGACAAAGTTTATTGAGGCAAATTTCTATGGTCAGATGCCCTTTTTGTTGTCAACCATCACTTGTTTCCAAGCAAGGTGATATTTTTCCATGGCCAGACATGTTTATACAGAATATTGGAAATGAATGACACTGTGTGTATGACTTATTTATACCTACCACACATTGTCAAGACAAGGAGATACAATGCTGCACACACACACACACACACATATACACACACACACAGACACACATTCACAATAGGTATTTTCAGTTTTTGTCTATCAAATCCATTCACAAGGTTTTTGTCAGATTGCAACTATAGTAGAAGACAGGTACCCAAGGTGATACGCACTGAGAGTGAACCCAAAATTGTGTGGCTGAGAAGCAAACTTCATAACCACACAGCCCCACACACACATATGTATGTATGTATGTGGATGGATGGATGGATGGATGATGTTAACACATGGGCAGGGGCCTTGTCTTGACATTGTGCCATAGTTGTAAATGAGCAGGATTATTATAAAGCAATGTTGTTCAGTTCCAATATTGTGTGAAACAGGTCTGGTCACAAGAAAATATTACTTTACTTAGAAACAGGTGAGGGGTAGTGACAGCAAGAGCATCCGGTCATAGAAAACCTGTCTCAACAAATTTCATCTGATCCATACAAACATGGGAAAGTGGATGTTAAAATGATGATGATAACGAATGAATGAATCTCCCATATTTTATGCTCATGTCACACTACCATACACCATATTTATATTCATACTTCCTACAGAATACTTCTTGCCACAAAGAAGCAACAGTTTCTGTAATTGTTCTACCCTTTGCTTACCCTAGTTACTAAGCTTTCCCTACAACAACCTCCAGTAAGTCACAGACTTCATTTTATGGACACTCCCACTGTTAATTACTCCTAGAGTGTTGTTTCTCTGTCAGCCAGCCGGAGGATCCCATTCTACCTTTTGTGAACCCATTATACGCATTGAATACCCAAAGGCTATTTATGAGATGAGATTTTTTCCTATTAATTAGAACATTGGTCTTTACTAGGAGTACCTTCAGTGTTTTGGATTGTAGTCTGTGCTTCAGGATTATAGGATTTTGCTACAACTCTTTTGCTATGAAAACCTATGAAAAATCAGAATTCTCATGCCACACCACCTCCCCACATACACACACACAAAAAATAATCAATCCAAAACTCTTTTTGTAGTCATAAAAATTATAATAAATAGCAGGTGGTACCTGAAAACAGAACCCTTGTGAAACATCAACCTGTATACTAAATTCCTCACTAAATTCACTACAATTTGTAACCTTCCTGGCAGAATTCTCGTTTATGGCTTGCACAACCTGCACAGCTTTTAGAGTAAGTATTGGACAAACAATTGAAAGAAAATGATTTACCAATAAATGTATGGGGTCTTTAATGTGATGCTTCTGATACCAGATCCAAGGAAAAGAGATAAAGAAGTGATGAGACATGTTGTCCGGAGTCCTTAAAAAAATACAAGGAGAAATTTTTAAATATTAATTAAAATGTTAGAAATATTTTAAGCAGAGATTAGATAATTTGTGTAACATTAATCAGCAAGAAGATAGATCATATGGTATGAATTGAGTAGAAATTCAAATAAATTGGTAAAAACACTCTTCTGAGAAACAGTCCAAACGAAAGCAAAAAGAGACAGTGTAAACCAGTAGCTAGCAAAGTAGTTATTATTGACCCTTGGGTGTGGGGGTCTATGTGGATTGATACTTCAACTATATCAAGGGGTTGATACTCCAACTATATCAATATATTAAAACTGTATTTTTATTGATTTTTATTGATTTCATCAAGTATTTTCATTAAATTTCTTTAAATATTTCTTATTAAAAAGTAGCAATGACATAAAAAAACGAAGGAATTATTGAGTTTAAATCAAAAAATTTCTTATTACTTATGTGGTCTTTTAATTTTAATTTAGAAATTTACATGATTGGAGTCAATAAGTTATGAAGAGGGTCAATGATAAAAGAAATTTGCCAGCCTCTGGTGTAAACAATAAACTGGTAACAAGGATATTTTCAGAGATACAAACCTTTATTAAAAATCAACAAACTTTCAGAAGACTGGCTTGATAGTTTTTATTGAAGGCCCCTTCTAGAAATTTTTATTTTATTTTATTTTATTGCTAAATCAAGAGAAAGAGCAATGCTCATAATTCTTTACAGTGCCTCTAAGATTGGTGGGAGGGAGCAAGGGATCCTCAAATTGGAGACCTGACCTGAATCCTTGCAATAGACTGGACTCTGCTAAAGGTACTTAAGGACCAGGTGGCAGAGTTAATACAGGTGACAAGTTAAGTCTAACCACACAGGTAAGCCCATCAAAATGCAAAAAAAAGATGGAATAACTACTGCAAGATATCCTATTTATATTCTATTAATTCAGTGAGTCCACCAACCAGGGCTAGTACTCATTTTATCAAGCTTCAGAAGATACAAGGCAAAGTTGACGATATGACTTTCTATTGAGTGAAGAGAAGAAAGCAGAATGAAGATATGCAACCCTCTATCACTCTGTCTGCCTATCTTACTCTCTAACTTTATTTCTCTTTTCTCTCCTTTCTCTTCCAGCTGGGGTAGCCAAGTATCTCCTTTATAGCAAGACACCTTTTACTATTCCTCTATTATACTTTAACCTTTCAACTGACACAAAGCCACTTCCCTCAATACTACTTCCACTCCCAGTCAAGGGTCTTTGTCTTGCAAGTTACTTGGTAACCCCACCAATGTTGGTGCCACATTAAAAGTACCCAGTACACTCTGTAAAGTGATAGACATTAGGAAGGGCATCCAGCTGTAGAAGCCAAGCCAAAGCAGACAATGGAGTCTGGTATAGCTCTCTGGCTCACCAGCTCCAGTCAAACTATCTAACCCAAGCCAGATTATGGATGTCAAATAATGATGATAATGATGATAACAATGACAGTGAAGTGGCTGAGTAGACAAAGTATATTTGATTGACCGAATAATGTGATGAGAGATCAGGTCTGCCACAGGCATTTCTTTAAGTCCCCAAATAACACACTTAATAAAGTAAATGCTGAAGTGCTGAAGTCAGTCAGATCAATTATACCCACTCCTTCAGAATTTGTGAACTTGATGCATTTCTTAGCAATCATTACTATCAGCTGTATTATTAGGGTATTGTGGAGGTGCAATGGCCTAGTGGTTAGGGCAGCAACTCGCAGTCATAGGATCGCGGTTTGATTCCCAGACAGGGCGTTGTGAGTGCTTATTGAGCGAAAACACCTAAAGCTCCACGAGGCTCCGGCAGGGGATGGTGGCGAACCCTGCTGTACTCTTCCACCACAACTTTCTCTCATTCTTACTTCCTGTTTCTGTTGTGCCTGTAATTCAAAGGGTCAGCCTTGTCACACTGTGTCACGCTGAATATCCCCGAGAACTAAGTTACGGGTACACGTGTCTGTGGAGTGCTCAGCCACTTGCGCGTTAATTTCACGAGCAGGCTGTTCCGTTGATCGGATCAACTGGAACCCTCGACATCATAAGCGACGGAGTGCCAACACATTAGGGTATTGCATGGAAGAATAAGTGGAGCATCAAACGAAAAGATTGTGTTATTTATTTTTGTCTTTATATGCTTCAAGTAAAGGCACATGGCTTAGTGGCTTGGGTATTTAGATCACTACCGTAAGGTCATGAGTTCAAAAATCAGCAGTGCACTTTATTTCACATTACTCTAGTTCACTCACCTGGCAAACATGAGTAGTACCTGTATCTCAAAGGGCCAGCTTTGTCCTATTATGTGTCATGCTGAATCTCCCTGAAAACTATGTTAAGGGTACGCATGTCTGTGGAGTGCTCAGCCACTTGCACATTAATTTCACAAACAGGCTGATTTGTTGATCGGATCAACTGGAACCCTCATCATAATAACCGATGGAGCGCCAGTCTATATACTTCAGTTCACCTACTTGTGATTAATTAGTTCCAGACATTTTGATAATGTTACCTGTAATAAACTAGCATTAGGATTTATGCACCATTTTTATGATCCTCTATGGCCTATCAAGCCATTATAAAACAAAATTGAAAATATAATTACAACAGTAATATATTACCTTTGGTTTCTATCACCCAAGATATAGGTAAAGCACAAAGAGTATATGTGATTGGTCCCCAGTTAGTGAGTAAAGCAACATTGCTAACTGTCCAACCAAACAATTCATTAGTTGTTTGAGCAATAGGAGGCCAAGTATTCCAGTGGAGAGACTGGGTAAATGCAAAAAATGCAAACAGAAAAAGAATGTACCACCGTCTCTTATAGACTTTGAAGCTTTGTTGATTTTCATCAATGGAAGATGTTCTTGGAGTATCAGCATGGTTGCTTTCATAATTACATACAGAATTTTCCTCTTGCACAAGACTCCGACTTTCTTTATCCATCAGGAATAGCTTTGAGACTCTAAATGCAAAGAAAAAACATAGTAGTGGTGAAAGCAGCAGCAGTGGTGGTAGTAGTTTGTCGAGCTGTTCTAGCAATAAGCTACAGTAATAAATATTTTCAATCAGAAGTTAAATGAAATAACAATAAGATTATACAGCAAAGCAAGAAAAATATTGCCTTCCTTAAGAATACACCACCCAAAATCAATCAGTGAAAGATTATATAGACCATGAATACAAGAAGGAATCAGATTATATAGGTCATGAATACAAGGAGGTATCAGCTGCTAGAGAGATTACAAGATCTAACATCTTCCTCAGTGTTTTAATATCCACTTTCTCGTGTTTGCATGGGTCAATCAGATTTTCTACAGCTGGATGCCCTTACTCTCACCAACCCTTACTTATTTCTAAGCAAAATAACATTTCCCTATGGTCAGATATATCTTTACAGAATATTATTAACAAATGACATTCATTTACAATAATAACACAAAGTCAAGAGAAGGAAACACAAACATACTCACACATATATACACACACGTATACATATATAAATACATACATACAGACATATGTATATATACATGTATTATCATCATTTAACATCGATTCTCCATACTGGCATGGGTTAGATGGTGACTATATATGTGTGTGTGTGTGTGTGTGTGCAGAGAGAGGGGGAAGGGGAGAGAGAGAGAGAGAAAAGGAAGTCATTTTATTCCACACAGGCAGAAATATAGAATAAAGAAGTTGAAAATGCACTGGGTGTCTTTAAGATGGTTTATTTTTAAATGCTTAACTGGTTTCAAAGATTTTTTCTGATTTTCAAAAGTTAAGTGAGATAGAAAGAGATGCAGCGATGCCACAATTGTCTTGCTTCTGACCGGAGTTTAAAACTTCTGTTTTTATGGCGCAAACATGGTTCAAATTAGTATCTGTTTAGTATACAATTTAGTGGAGGCACAATGGTCCAGTGGTTAGGGCAGCAGACTTGCAGTCATAGGATCGCAGTTTCGATTCCCAGACCAGGCGTTGTGAGTGTTTATTGAGCGAAAACACCTAAAAGTTCCATGAGGCTCCGGCAGGGGATGGTGGCGAACCCTGCTGTACTCTTTCACCACAACTTTCTCTCACTCTTACTTCCTGTTTCTGTTGTACCTGTAATTCAAAGGGCCAGCCTTGTCACACTTTGTGTCATGCTGAATCTCCCCGAGAACTATGTTAAGGGTACACGTGTCTGTGAAGTGCTCAGCCACTTGCATGTTAATTTCACGAGCAGGCTATTCCGTTGATCGGATCAACTGGAACCCTCAACGTCGTAACCGACGGAGTGCCAACCAAGTATACAATATGATTAACAGAGGATGGTCAAGTGATTAGGCTCAGGAATTTTTGTAAGTTTCACACTGTAAGTTAATGTCATCATCATCATCATCATTTAACATCCGTTTTCCATGCTGACATGGGTTGGATGGTTTGACTGAAAACTGGTAAGCTAGGGAGCTACACCAAGTTCCAATCTGATTTGGCACAGTTTCTATGGCTGAATGCCCTTCCAAATGTCAACCTCTTCAAGAGTGTAGTGGGTACTTTTTATGTACCACCAGTTACAAAACACTGATATCAGCCACAACTACAGTCTCACTTGGCTTGATGGGTCTTCTTATGTGACACTATTTTTTGCACTGCAAATTAAGGATGACACAGTTGAGTGAATATATCTAGCGATGTGTCTACACATAAACAACTCCTGCCCACTCTATTACAAGACATTAAATTTAGAGAGTCTTGATTATTTGAAACTGTCATTAAATATTTTACTCAACTATATTAGCCTTAACTTACAGCAAAACATTGTCACATGGCATTAATGCAGACATACAAAAATTTCTAAGCTATCCTCTGTCAATCAAATTGTATCCTAAACAGATATTAATTTGACCATGTTCTCTCCATGAAAATGAGAGAATTTTCAAACTCCAGTCAGAAGCAAGACAGCTGCAGCATAACTCCATGTCTTTCTATCTCACTTAACTTTTGAAAATCAGAAAAATCTGTGAAACTGATTAAGCCTTTAAAAATAAACCATCTAAAAGACTCCCAATTAATTTTCAACCTCTTATGCTTAACTGTCAGTCTGGATAAACTTGGATTTTCAGAAAAAGAAATCAACCAACTAATTCACACATTACAAATACGATCTGTAAGCAGAATGGCAAAACTATGCAAGACTTTTCTCAGGTTTAAAATGTGACATTGTTTTTGTCATCTACATTCCAAAGATGTTGTTTTGTATCTTTGTTAGAAACCAGCTCCTTCTTCAGAGGAAGAATTTAAATGATTAAAAACAGAAGACACACACACACACACACACACATACATTGATTTCTTATTGTGGAGGGAATCTGTGGAAAAGGTAAACCCAGTACATTACAAAAACAAACTCACAGAAAAAGTGGTGGTACAAATACACACCAGAAAAGGTATCAGAGAATGACAAAAATGATCATACTTTTGGGATGAAGCTATATCAGCCAAATGTTATTGTCACAAATGATTTACCAATTATAACCGATGGAAAATACATTTTTAAAAGAAATGGAAAAACTATCCAAATTTCATGATCTAGAAATAACCAAAATGTGGTAAGTCAAAACAGAAACAATATCTATAATATTCAATGCTTTGGGAATGATTCAATAAGATGCAGACAGTTACATATACTCAACATGCATAAAATATCAATAGTAGTAAATGACAAAATGACTATAGTCTAGGATTTGCCAGAATGACAAAGTAACCATACTCATATTTCAATTCATAGAAAAAAGGAGATAAAGGCAAACTGACAGATGTTGTTGCCATAGACCAATAGGAAAGGTACTATCTCTTGATCAAAGTATCAATCCTAACAGATGATAATGCATCTCAAAACAAAATGGAAAAACACTTCAAATATAAAGATCTTGAAAGTGAGATAAACAGAATGTGATTGAAAGTAGAAACAGTCCTTATAGTAACAGGTATTTTAGGAATAATTTTAAAAGAGGCAGACAAATACATAAAAGATTTACTCGTACCATATACAGAAAAGACTGCAGGCTAAAGAAGATCAAATAACAAAAGCAATAAAATATAGCTCTACTAACACCACAATATATATTACATAGAGTACTTTCAATTGATACAACAGACATCAACACAGAAAGAACATAGTGCACGTGTCCATTAAGCATAGAGTTGCACTTTGTTGTGCAGTGAAAGTACTCTTTTACTCTTTTACTTGTTTCAGTCATTTGACTGTGGCCATGCTGGAGCACTGCCTTTTAGTCGAGCAAATCGACCCCAGGACTTATTCTTTGGAAGCCTAGTACTTATTCTATTGGTCTCTTTTGCCAAACCGCTAAGTTACGGGGACGTAAACAAACCATCATCGGTTGTCAAGCGATGTTGGGGGGGGGGACAAACACAGACACACACATACATATATATATACATATATACGACAGGCTTCTTTCAGTTTCAGTCTACCAAATCCACTCACAAGGCTTTGGTCGGCCCGAGGCTATAGTAGAAGACACTTGCCCAAGGTGCCACGCAGTGGGACTGAACCCGGAACCATGTGGTTGGTAAGCAAGCTACTTACCACACAGCCACTCCTGCGCCTAAGACTACTAAAACAATAGTAGTAATTAAAATGCTGAAGAAATTGCACAAGTATTAAACAGATTTGTTTACAGTTTCATAGGGAAATGTAACTGTAAAACTAACAACAGAATAACAAATTATAGCAAAACAAAAAAATCATGAGATAAATATTTTAGTAACTAAATATATATATGACATAATCATGTTTAGAGATTAACAATACAGAGATGTCAACATATATCTACAACAGCAAAAGAATGAAAGGGGTTTTATGTGGCTGCTCTAACTGCAAGAAATACTAGCCAAAATCTTTTCAGATAACAAATTCCTGTTATTTTACAAAAAAGCAAGGGCACATTAGATCAGGGATTTTCAAACTGTGGTCCGTGGATCTGCAAGGGTGTCTGCAAGGAGAAGACAGGGAGTCCATGGACAGCAAATACTTTTTATGGGCAATTTGATTTTATACATGTTTTTTAATCGAAATCTTTTAATTGACAATAAACCTGTTTATTAAATACTGTTAAATAAATAAATGTAAAAATAAATGTTATTTTAAGCAAATATTTATGTATAAATTTCATAAGCGTTTATAAAGGTAAAGCCTGAAATATAAAGGGGTCCGCAAGTCAAAAAGTTTGAAAACCCCTGCATTAGATAATGTCATTCTAGATACACTATGGTAGGGTCTCACATATGTAATATAGGAAGTTGATAAAATTTGATCAGCTGAGATAATGCAAATAACAAATAGGCAAAAAATCCCTCTAAGGGTATTCAAAAAATTTTTTTTAATGAGTAGGAATGGCTGTATGGTTCTGAAACTCACTTCCCAACCTCATGGTCTCAGGTTCAGTCCCGCTACATGACATTCGCACAAGTGTCTTCTACCATAGCCCTGGGTCAATCAAAATCCTGTGAGTGGCTTTGGTAAGTGGAAATTGACAGAAACCTATCAGCAGCAGCCGCAGCACATCTATTTTCCCATGCTTGCATGCATTAACAGAGTTTATGAAGGCAGATTTTCTATGACTGGTAGCCCTTCTTGTCAACTCTTACCTGCCTCAACAAGCTTTGTTTCACCCATGCAAGCATGTAAAGTAAACTTTAAATGATGATAATCATATATATATATATATATATAACAATTAGAAAATGGAGGATAATATGCTGAACCCAACTACTTGCAGACGATGTGTCCCGTTGAATTCATTAATTTAATTCATAGCAAAAATGACAAAAAAAGAAAGAAAGAACCAAAGCACAGGTGTCTATGGCAGACTATGTTATTTTGCCAATATAGAAGTACAAAGTACATAAGGAATTGTTTATCATCTAACTCCTTATGTACTTTGTACTTCTATATGTAAACCAGGTTGGCAAAATAACATAGTCTGCCATAGACACCTGTGCTTTGGTTCTTTCTTTCTTTTTCTTTCTTTTTTTGTCACTTTTGCTATGAATTAAATTAATGAATTCAACGGGACACATCGTCTGCAAGTAGTTGGGTTCAGCATATTATCCTCCATTTTCTAATTGTTATACAAATTTGGGGTAAAACCTCCACTTTTACCCGCTCCCATTGATTGCACTTAGTATAGCACTAGTGTAGCAATAATTGGGTACCCTCCCAGCAGTATACTGGATAGATACTATCCCTTAGTGGGTTGAACCCCCAACCCCTAACTCTCTCACGTTATATATATATATATATATATATATATATATATATATATATATATATATATATATATATATATATATGTATGCGTGTATGCATGGAAATATCAGTGTATGCCTGTCTTTATATTGTGCATCTGTGCAGTGTGAGGAAGAAAGTAGACATATAAGAGAAAGGTTTAGCATCAATTATAAAAAAGCTGTTTGTTATGTAAAGACAAGTATTTAGATTATTGGCAAAAGGTAGTTAGGTGAGTACAGAATAGTCCAGCAACAGCTCTACAAGTTATTGCTGTGATCATTAAGCTGGTCACTACTTAATATGGCAACATCTGGGTTACTGAATTGAGGGTTTGACAGCTGTTTTGCTATCCTTATGAATGACTACTGTCCATTGCTGCTATGTTTGCTGTAACTACTACCACTATGACAATAATCAAAATTACTGCGACTACTAATACCTTTTCTGAAGTACTACATCTCTGGGCTGCAATTCATAGCCCTGCTTCTCTGGGTTGGGCTGCAAGTCATAACCCTGCTTCTCTGGGTTGGGCTGCATACCTGACAACTACTGGTACTAATACCAGTTGGTAAGCTCTGCCTCCAAGGAAATTCCACTGCGATATTTTTCTTCCACATCAGCTCTTCTTAACAGCATTATTTATGAATAAAGCATCGGACTGAGTCACTGATTACTTATAAAATTGCTGATGTAGTCTGTTGATAAAGTAGGATTTTTATCAACAGATTACACTTAATTTGAATAAATCACTGCACTAGTTATTTGATCAGAAAGTGGATGATGTTGCCAATTGAGGCAATAGATGATAACAGGCATGTCTGCTAAAGCCAGGTGGATTAATGGTTTGTTGTACCAGAAGATGTATGTCTGTTGATGAAGTAGGTGCACAAGTTGACTGGTGCAAATGAGATGATGTAGCTTGATGCAAGTCTGTCTCGTGTTAGATGGCAGTTGACAAAAGCAAACTGTCAGTTTGAGGATTTATATTCAAATCACAAGGATACCATAAATATATCACTATGAGGTACTCACTACAAGCTAAATAACTTATATCCTTCTTGCAATCCACATTACTCTGAAGTGCTGAGATTTGCTGTTATTGCTTAATCCGAAGACAGCCCTCACCTATAAGCAAAAGTGTCCCATCCATGATCATCTCATATGTCTTTTTTAAAGGTACAGTGGTATGATTTAAAAGAGATTTGGCTTCTATTTCTAGCATAGAGTGATCACATAAAGGCTTCCTCATTCAAGTTGTTCGTATTTTTCACCTACATAGATTTTATCTGAAAATATGATTGACTAATATGATAATGGTTTTATCAATTGACAACATTCTTTTACATGGGTACAGATATCATCACATACATGAGAACATATACAAATTAATATATATAACTAGTGAAAGTTGCAACAATATATGTAAGTAATAAGCAATAATAATAACTACAATTGAAACACTAAATACTCGAAAGGCAAAGTCGACCTTGGCAGAATTTGAACTCAAAACATAAAACACTAAATACTCCTTTCTATTCTAGGCACAAGGCCCGGAATTTTGGGCGAGAGGGGCCAGTCAATTTGATCGACACCAGTACGCAACAGGTACTTAATTTATCGACCCCGAAAGGATGAAAGGCAAAGTCGACCCCAGTGGAATTTGAACTCAGAAAATAAAACACTAAATACTGAGAATAATGTTGTTCCATGGCAGCATGGAAAACAGAGGTAAAATGATAATGATGATGATGATGACGATGACAATAAAGAAGAAAGAATTTGAACTTAAGATAACAGACTTCAATGAAAGTTTGGCTTTCTGCAATGAATAGGTTGATTAGGTTGATTGAGGGAACAGAAGTTGCTTTGTTGAATCCTATTGAGGGACAGTTAAATAGGGATTAATATATTCAATGCAGAGAGCATTAATGCTAATTTGAAATGCTAATGCATTTGAGGAAAAGAGAACATTTACCTAAATTATAATATTACTTTATCCATTTAAAGCAAGTATACTATGCTTCCAGTACATCCAACTCCACTAACAATAAGGTTATCATCATCATCATCGTTTAACGTCCGCCTTCCATGCTAGCATGGGTTGGACGATTTGACTGAGGACTGGTGAACCAGATGGCTACACCAGGCTCCAATCTGATTTGGCAGAGTTTCTACAGCTGGATGCCCTTCATAACGCCAACCACTCCGAGAGTGTAGCAGGTGCTTTTACGTACCACTGGCATGAAGGCCAGTCAGACAGAACTGGCAACGGCCACGCTCAAAATGGTGTATTTTACAGGCCACCTGCACAGGAGCTAGTCCAGCGGCACTGGCAACGATCTCGCTCGAATGTCTTTACACGTGCCACCGGCACAAGTGCCAGGAAGGCGACGCTGGGCACAGGTGCCATCAAACGCTATTTATCAACTACTTCTAGTGAGCCTCCTGAGTATCAGAGGGATTTTTATTTCACATGAATTCTTATCACAAAATACTCACGTGCATCTTCCACTTATGAAATTTACTTTCTCTGTGAGCCTAGATGTGATCCCATAATACCTCTTGTATGTCCATACTTTATATTGGATAAACTATGCAATCATGACTCATATCTTGAACTGTTGTCCATCTGAAAAATGACAATCACAAGAGGTGATCACTAGAAGTGGGATCACAAATAGGTCTACACTAAATATGTTCAATGTTCAACCCATACTTAATTATCAGTTTTAAAGTAGAAAATACCTCAGTGTTTGCTTGCTTTTTTTTTATCTTAATATTTATAGAAATTACTAAAGCAAATTGGCAGAGTCATCTAAACATTCGATAGATTATTTAGTAGCATCTGTTCTGATTCTCTACACACTGAGTTAACTCTTACGTTACCAACCCAGCTGAAACTGGCTCTGGTTCTGTAGTACAAATGTCTTGTTTTCAAAAGTTCTGAATTAAAATCTTCCATCAGACCTTAGTTGCAATTTATCGTCCCATCACTAGCTTAATGACAACTAAGTTATTTTACTAAATTCTTTGTTACATTTACAATTAATTGAAAGAAACACAGAGCATCTCAACATAATTCGGTAACAAAAGGGTTAAATACCACTGAAGTCAACTTTGTCTTCCAGCCTTCCAAAGTCAGTGGCTTAAAAAGACATGTTAGAGCATCAGACAAGACACTTTACAATATCCATTCTAGCTCTTTGTGTTCTGATACCTGTGATGATACTGGTGACAAGCTGAATCAGCCTTGTGCCTCTCTATTGGTAAACATCAGTGGCACGGGTAGGGGAGATTTGTATGCATAGGCAACTGCTAATCTTCTACAAAGTAATGCTTTCCCAGGCTCATGTTTAGAGAAGCAATCACAAAGTCAACTATGGCTGATGGAGGCCTGCCTTTAGATCTTACATGCGGTACAAATCCTATTTGCTTCAACAGATAAAATAGTCTTAAAACACACATGCTATATTTATAAGGTAAGTAAAAAAGGAATGTGATAATGAAAAAAAAAAAACATATTAGGCAATGAATAATAATTGTCATCTTTATTTGAGGATAGTAAATTGATGGAATCAGTAAATGCCTTGTGGTGTTTAGTTACATCCATTTACAAATTTAGTTCCAATCCTGTTGGGTCAACTTTGCAATTCACCCTTCTGGTGGGGTCAGTAAAATAAATACCATTCAAGTGCTGGGGTAGATGTGACCAACTATACCCATTCCTCGAAATTTGAGGTGTTGTGCTCATGTTAGAATTTAATATTATTTTCTCATGTTTCAGATGGAAGACAGTTCAAGATATGAGTCATGAGAGAGCCACTATGTTATTTCTCAATTTGCTAGGAACAGGAGCCAAATCTCTCACAAATCACATCATACTGGACAATATAGTCTTCCACCATCATCATTATCATCATCAATAAAACAACATCCATATTCCATACAGGCATGAGCAGGGAAATATTAAGGGATTCAATGGATCAAAAGACTGCATCATGCTACAGTGTTTGCTTTGGCATGGTTTCTATGGGTGGATGCTTTCTTAAAGCCAACCCCTTTACTGTGTATACAGTAAGCAGACATAAAATGATGATTTTGATGACGACAATGATGCTGTTGATAGTATTGGTGGTGGCGGTGGTGGTGGTGTGCGTGTGGGTGTATTTTTGTTTACCATGTTCTTTGATAGGGTGAGAAGGGAGTCACAACACAGAGTGTTGCAAGATTGCATCCAGACTGGCAGAAACGTTAGCACGCCGGGCGAAATGCTTGGCGGTATTTCGTCTGGCGCTACGCTCTGAGTTCAAATTCCGCCGAGGTCGACTTTGCCTTTCATCCTTTCGGGGTCGATAAACAAAGTACCAGTTACGCACTGGGACCGACTTAATCCCTTTGTCTGTCCTTGTTTGTCCCCTCTATGTTTAGCCCCTTGTGGGCAATAAAGAAATAAGATTGCATCCAGACTGCTACAAGCAACACTGAGAAGTCCAGAGCAATTGTGGCAGATGAGAAATGCCAAAGAAGAAAAGAGTCATCATCATGGCCCCCACATCTGACCAAAGCCTACGTATTTGCTCCAAGTGCACCAGAGCCTGTCATTCAAGGATTGATTTATATTGTCACTTAAGGGCTTGCTGCACTTCCTCATGATCTTCAGACACAAAGAAATGCCATCATCATCATCATTATCATCATCATTTAATATCCGTCTTTCATGCAGGCATGGGTAGGACAGCTGACAGGAGCTGGCCAAGGAGAAGACTACCCCAGGCTATTGTGTCTGTTTTGGCAGGGGTTTTATGATTAGATGCCCTTCCTAACACCAACCACTCCACAGAGTAGACTGATATAATATGATATGCCATATCATATCATAATATATCTATCATCATCATCATCATCATCATCATCGTTTAACGTCCGCTT
>NC_068984.1:23483461-23500834 GCF_001194135.2 Octopus bimaculoides
CACGCTTTCATTGTTTTTCATTTGCACGAGCAACTTCAACAGTGGCACACACGCCAACACACACACACACTCACTCACGCACACATATATAGATACATATACATACAAGTGAAAAGCAAAACCGATTGGTTGTCGGCTTTTATTTACCTAGCACCCATTATAAATTAGTGCCGATACTACGCTCTTTACACGTTGATCTTTAGCAGAAAACATTTCCCATTTCGTGCACAGAATAGTGAACAGCTTCGCCTCTATTTCTGTTATCAACTACTGAATATCAGAATGCTGGGTATAGTTGGCAAATAAATTGTGCTATTTTATATCCGACCCTAAGGATATAGCGATCGTATCACATCATCACACCGGCATATAACAACATTCCATGTAAAGCGCTGGCGCACGAAATGTGAAATGTTTTCTGGTAAAGATGAACGTGTAAGAAACGCAGTAGCGTGACTTGCTGGTGGGAAGGAAAATAGGAAAAGTTCATAAGTCGTAATGAAAATGAAGTTCAATTGAGCAATGCTTCGGTATTAGTATACGACGTCAATGATGAGTTAAGTGCTGGTAGGAGTGTTTAACTTTTCAGCATTGGGTTAGGGTTAGGCAGATGAAACATAATGTCACATACTTACTCACGATGTCATAGATTTTTAACGAAAGAATATCTGAAGTATATAAATTTAAAGAAAATAAAGTTATGAAAAAATAAAAAAGTTTTAGTATCAGTTTATAGTATAAATAGATTAAAATTTACTACTCTAATGTTTACGGCCACATCACGTTGAAAGCACCGGTTCTCGTCCGATCACCGAAGTTAAGCAACATCGAGCCTAGTTAGTACTTAGATGGGTGACCGCTTGGGAACCCTAGGTGCTGTAAGCATTCTCTTTTTTTTTTTTTTAATCAAATTTTTTTTTTTAATCAAATTTTGAACGAATTGTAATTTGACTATATAATACTGTAAAAGATAGCGGATTCAATATATTTTCGTTATGGAATACAGAACGCATCCGCAGATTATCAAAATCCAGCGGGTGAGAGCCTCATGTAAACCTTTGTTGATTAACAGTTGTCCACTTAATGTTACCAAAGTTTTTCTATGACGATGTTGAAAATAGCTTTCATGTCATAATTGTTCTGCAACTAACAACCAGAGAGAACAACAAATACTGCAAAACATTCTCTCATATTTAAACGATTTGCAAATTCGTTAACTATATAAAGGGAGATAATTGAAAATGTGTTCAGTCATATCCCTTTGACCAATAAATATAACGCATAACTTCAAGACAAAAACTTCATATACTTGTTCCAGGAGGGGTTGGTCTCATGGCCTTCACAGATCCTCGTCGCCGGTAAGATTGATGATGTTAACGTTCTACTAAATATTTTCGAGTCAGCTACAGAAAAAAGAAACGTGCATAAAGGAAAAAAAATCCAAACAAATAACGTTCTGAGAAGAAATCCATAGGTTCGAGCATGTCGTACCGGTGAGCGACTGCATAGCATCGGCTGGCTGGCTGTTCTTTGGTTGCAATCTCGGATATCTCTGTGTAGCAACAGAACTATCTCAGATGTCGGAAACCGACATCTCTTGCTGGAGAAGAAGGAAAGTATTTATGATGCCGTCTTTGCTAGGTTGAAGATATGCATTTGCCCGAAAAGATATTCAATGGTTCAGTAGAGCATTCAGGTAGAGGTGTGAGTGATGACTTATGTTCCTTGCTCTTCCAACGGACTTAGGTTTCTGCAGCAGCTTGATGCTAGTAGCGTTGCTTCTGGGAGTGAGAGGAGTGGTGTAACCTGGGCGGCACTTTAGAGTCTGATATATAAGTCAGTATAGGGATCTTTTTTAAAACGGGGGCCACATTTTTCATAAACGAAACACTTTGAAACTTGGAACACTGGTAGAATGTGTCATATAAAACATCTTTTTCTCTTAGTCTTCTTAAAAAAAAAAGAAATCCATAAGTTATTCCATGTTAAAGTTGTCGTATTTCTGTAATTTCAACCAATCACTGACGTCCATTCAGCCGATATACATTAAGTGCCGACTACATAAACAAACGATTCTGAAACAATTAACCCTAACCCTAACCCTAACCCTAGGGTTAGGGTTAGGGTTAGGGTTAGGGTTAAAGCAAATTTAAAATGAAAAAAGCAAATAAAATGTCAGAAGTAATGGAGATTAAATACGCTTTACATCGCTTAATCAGACAAAGGAGTAAATGTAAACAACTGAATACTTGTCAGTGATTGGTTGAAATTATCGAAATAAGACAATTTTTTACATGAAATAAATTCGAATACAAAAATATTTTTCTGTTCTATAACACAAAATAGATAAGTATACGAAGTTTGAAAGTCTTTCCGTACCAAAAACACTACGTAAAACATTAATGAAAAACGTGGCCCCCGTTTTAAAATAGATCCGAGAACTGTTATTCACAAAACTCATGAATCCTTCCTCTGTAAATACTGCGATCTTGGAAACGGTTGACCAGAGATTAGTTGAAAAAAAAAGAAAAGCACGTGCTTTAGCTCCCTTGGATGTTTCATCTCTTCTAGTGGTTCTTTCCACAGAGATAGTTGCATATGTAACTAGTTACTGAGTCGTTTTCGATCTAGTAACGGAAATCAGTGTATCAAGTTGTTGTACTCTCATCCCTCTTATATGGATGTGAAATCTGGATGCTCCAGAAAATTCTCTTCAAGAACCTTGAACATTTCCACTTGCGAATTCTGCAATCGATCATGAGCTTCAGTCGGCAGGACCAGGTGGAAAATTTGGAATTGTTGGACAGACAGAGCCAATCTGGTCAGTTTTGAGACTATGTCACTGAAGGGTCTGCTACGCTGCACTGGACACATCGACTCCACCAAATATTCTATATCTGCCGACTCCACCAAATATTCTATATCTGGTCGATCAAAATAGAGATGTAAAGACAATATGAAAGTCTATTTGAAGACCTGTCTGTTCAAGAAAGCTGAAGTCTTACTTTCTAAATAGAGCTAATTATTGTGTTATGAAAAAAAGTCTAAAAGATAAATCTACGTAGAGAATCGTAAATACAGGTGAACTTCTTCAAGGTACAAAATTCATATTGAAACAGAAACAAAAACACTACTAAATTATTTTAAAATCCTAAACAGTCTATTCTAACACCAAAACACACACACACGTACGTTCAATGCAAAAGGAAAATATCTCTCGCAAGATACACTCAACACGAACAATTATATTGTTGAGGTTAGAAAGTGAACAAGATACGTTTGACCATTTATAGATAGAATACTAGTGTAGACCAAATGGTACGAGAAGTGTATATGTATGCGAGGCTACGAAAAGGATAAGAAAGAAAAAATATTTCTCTAGATCCATATGATGATTTGGCTCCTGCACTAAAAACAAATGAAACTTGTACATTTGTTCGTCAGTGTCCCTGTCATCGTGGAATGGTGATTTATGTCCTATCCACTTACGACTAAGTGAATTGAATATATATATATATATAAAGTGAGAGAGAGAGAGAGAGAGAGAGAGAGAGAGAGAGAGAGAGAGAGACAGTGTCCTTTATGTACAGAATCGGAAAATCAGAGACGAAAAGTGTGTCGACACCCTAATGACATAACTGACAAATTACTCGCTAGTTAGATGTGGCGTATTCTGGAAAATACGTTCAGTACAAAAGGAAAATATCTCTCGCAAGATACACTCAACACGAACAATTATATTGTTGAGGTTAGAAAGTGAACAAGATACGTTTGACCATTTATTAGATAGAATACTAGTGTAGACCAAAGATAGTAATCGGTTTAGTAGCTGACAATTCCGAGTTTAAAATTTATCATGGTTGACTTAGCATTTTATTATCTCTATTCTGTAGCAACTCTCATGTAGTTAGGTGATTTTTTTTTTTTCAGTTCGTTCTCCATACGTCATCAGTATATTTGAATGATCAGAGAGCAAAACATCTGAGCCAGGTGCTGGCTTATAAAGCGGAACTTAAACGTTCTCTTCCTCTCTTTCTCCGTAATCAAAAACGGACCGAGCAAGCTGTTTTTCCTTCAATCAGAACTCAACCAGAGCATAAACAGTCTTTTTCACTTTCGTACAGCTATTCTCTCTTAATTACAAAACGCAATGTTTCTGTTTGTCTATTCCACCAGATCACGTAAGTTGATTTCACTTACTTTTTAACTAGGAAATAATTTCTTTCCACACCCTGCATGTAACACACACACACATACACACGCACGCGTGCGCGCACACACTCACGCACACACACTCGCACACTCTCTCTCTCTCTCTCTCTCTCTCATACACACACACACTTTGATTCAGGAACACATATATAACACCATCTCTACAACACATTTAACTGGAATTATGCATTTTACTAATGATATATTGGGGATAGATACTAAGGAGGCGTCTATCACCGAGGAGGCGAAATCACGCCGAAACATTGTGGATGGTAATCTGGTGACGTCACTTGGCGTCTGGTGTACATTTATACACAAAATCTATCTTGAGAAATTTATTCCCCGAGACAACCCGTGGTGAATGTCATTCGTACTTTAGTTTGCAGGAACCTGCGCTTGATTGACCATTCAGCAAAATAAGCACGTGATTAGGGCATCAAGGAAAGTGTGTGGGGTGGGGGGGGCCCACAAAAATGGTAAATGGTTTGCGGCACAGAAGGAATCACTTTAAACTTGGTAAAATAATATTCGAATTGGTTTATAAAATTCGAATATAATTTCGAAGTGTTGATGGCGTTATAGTGAGGGATCTGATCAAAGACTTTGCAATAAAAAAGTAGAAAACGTTTCAAATATAAATAGTTGAAGTATGCAAGAATAAACATTATTTCGCATTTTATTGTTTTGCTTCATTTTGAAAAGCAAAATATTTATTTTGCGATCTATTATTTTCTGTATTTTGAATTACATATATACGAGGGCACAAAAACCCTTTAAGTGCTTTCGGCCCTTCTGGGTCTTAATCCGACCCTGGCAGAAACGTATTAAAAATAAACGTGTAACCGTCATATGTTTGTGTGTGTGTGAGTGTATATGTATATGTATGTCTTAGATATAATATCATAACGATCATGCATACAAACCAGGTTACATTACTCAAAGTTCCGTGCAGGCCTGATAGACGTGCAGTGGCCAGATGTCCTTATCTGGATCTCCAGATGTATCTGTTTGGATTTTTGGAGATCTGAATAGACACGTCTGGCTCCTGCGAAACTGTGAGTTATGTAACCTAGTTTGGTTGTATGATCGTTATAAAACTATACTTCCTCTATAGTTCATATAGTTGAGTACACTTTTCTTTTGCTATGAACCGCACCCGACCATTGTGTGTTGTGGGAGGGGGGCGTGTGTGCGTGAGTGCATATGTAAGTATTGATATGTGTATTTATATGCAATTTATACACTAAGACATCTCAATATTGCGTATAAAACTAAATAACTGCATCGTCAAACTATCTGATAAAGCCGATAATCGGCGAAACTTCGAAGTTACTGTCAGCTTTTTTCTGTCGGCATGTATATGAACATATGACTGACAGACAAGCAAATAGATAGATAGATAGATAGATAGATAGATAGATAGATAGATAGATAGATAGATAGATAGATAGATAGATAGATAGATAGACAGATTATTGTCAATCGATTTTGTGAAATCAATGTTCTCGTTCGATGTTAATGAATGCAGGTACTGTGCTCGGATAGATTACTATCTATAGGGGTAAGACTTATCTACACCCTTAGACGGTCATGTAACCAGTCTGTCAACAGCTGCAAAGCTTTCCCACTCTTCAGTTGTCAAAACAATACGCCTGCGAGAGCCTTGAAACGAAGGTAAGCTCCCTATAAGTTATGTCTGTAATTCGTTTACTTAATCGGTTGAAACTAATCCATTACAATGAATTACGTTGCCAATATCATTTAAAAAGGTATATACTTTACACAAATTTAATCTTCCTCCTCAGGAGCTAATGAAATTAATATAATTTAAAGAAGTTGCCCATATCCTTTATTTTCATATTGTTTTATCTATCTTTAAATGTTATATATATTTTTTATCTAGATATAATTGTGCAAAAAGTTATAAATTACCGTGATTTTTCAATTAATATGACATATCTCAAAATTTTTTGGTGATTTCAAAGATCTTTGAAGAATAAGCTACTGACAATTCAGCTACGAGTTACATTGTCTCTTTGTTTTATATATTACCGCCAATTTCCTCAGCATACGCACAATGAATCGCCAGTTTACTGTGCTTAATTTCCTCTAAATGGATTGGGTTTTCAAAAGAATGACCTTATTTTCTTCTTTTGTGCCTATAGAGGAAAATAAATGTCATATTCTTAATTCCTGCTTCCTGGTAGCTGTAAAGTTTCAGTTTTAGAATTACTATTTATATATAGTGAAACAATTTCTGCAGGGGTATGAAACTGATAATTTTCCTTTACACTTAAATTGTAATATTCTATGATTTAATTCCATTCACATCTAAGATACATTACAGGAAGATAAATAGGCCGAGTATTTAATGGTCTTTTATTTTATCGATCAGGAAAGTTGGCTGATCCCTTAATACAGTTAGTGGTCCATGTTCACTTTGTCAAACTGCCGTTGGTATAATTTAATTTGGCGGCCGGCGACCTTTGGCTATAAACAACACGATCAATAACTTAAATAGTGGTAGCTTTCTAAGGGACCAGGCCAACCTTTCTAAAATGGAGCTAGTCTCATATGTATGTATGTATGTATGTATGTATGTATGTATGTATGCATGTATGCATGCATGCATGTATGTATGTATACATGTATGTATGTGTGTATACAGACATATGTACACACACACACACACACACAGAGGTTTGGTGACGCAAACAGGAAAATAGATATCAAAACATTACTATATATACGTTGTTTTTTTTTATTATTAATAATAATAATAATAATCAGCAGAAGTTAGAAGGATACATGGGCCGAGAGTTTCGTCGTATGTGTGTGTGTGTGTGACAGTACGGGTAGATATTTTTTCTAATTCAAAGAGACAAAAGTAAAATTTTCTAAAAAAAAAAAAAAAAATACAAAGATGGACAACATAAAGAAATATATCCTTGTTGTAGAATTTGTTTTTATTAATCTATATTAATTCGTTTTAGTGTTTATTTTGCATAGATTTTGCATTTGTTTCTCTTTGAATTAGTTGAATGGTAAATATTAACTGCTGTGCATGCAATTCCAGGTTACAGACCGCCAAAGCTGCAGCGTGGCAAAGTGAAAGTAGGAAACAATATATATTTAATATATACACATGTGCGTCCACACAAACACACTGTCTGTTTGATCGTATATTTATTTAAACTTAAGCATTTGGTCGCAGCTCCAGTTTTATGCTCTGTGATCTGTGTGTATTTATTTATTTATTTATTTATGTTTTTTCAGCCAAGTGGCTGCGGTCATGCTGGTGTGTGTAAACTTCACAATTTATGTCAGATGTTATTGTTTCTGAATATGCCAGTCATGTTCGCTGAATCTTACTACACAATCTTAAGACCACACACACACACATACACACACGTATTTAATAAACAATGTTCGTTTTTGTCGTAACTGTGTCGCTTGCGAACTCAACACAAACAGCTGTTCAACGTAAATTTATTGACATGCGTATAAATTGTCAGAGAAGTAGGAGAAAAAATAACATAGTGTTCAAATGTGTGTTTTTGATGAGGTTATAAATAAAATTTATATAGAAACGTATATTATCAATAACTTTCACAAATATGAATTAAAATTAATTAATCAACCTTAACTGTGCCGCTTATATCCACCAGCAATGTAAGGCTCGATATTAAATAGAAACTTTCGACTGTGAACACTATGTCTTTGTTTTCCCATTCAACAAAGAAGGAATCGCCTTATTTTATTTCAAAAGTACGGTATCGTTTCTTTCTCCTGTCTTTTTATTATCCTACGTTTAACGATATTGTTGTTTGGCAAAACTATCGCATAGTCCTTCATTTAGTTTTTCTTTCCCGGCCAATAAAATTGTTATTTCATTAAATCAATGGCTATTACTTTATTTTATTTATATATTTCTTTGTTTCTTTTTTCTTACAGATGACTAGTTCAAGCAGATCTTAAAGAGCTCCACATATACTAAGCTGACCATAATCCCAAATTTTCTACTGCTAAACTACACAAACCTGATCTCCTCAACAATGTCTAATAATTTACTAATATGGTTGGCTGTCGCCCCAATTGTCGCCTTCATCATCCTTTACATTTTGTTTAATTATATTATTAGCGGACGCAAATGTGTGTGCATCGTTGTCTTGGCTGATATAGGAAGAAGTCCACGAATGCAGTATCATGCGTTGTCTTTTGCAAAGGAAGGTTTTGCTGTTGATCTTATCGGATATGGAGGTTGGTTCTTTCAACATAGGCATTAATGTATGTGTGTGTGTATATATATATATATATATATATATATATATATATATATAATGTGTGTGTGTATGATGCACGAGTTTGTAATTTGTATTTGTATGATGTAAGCGTTTGTTGTCATTACACTTTTTTTTTCTCCCTATTTTCATGGTAGTAGTGTTTGACCAAAACAGTTTCTCTTGTCCTCAAATATTTCACAGACTCGTCATGTGGTCAAGTCTGAGATATTTCCCCTTTAACATGAAATATTGTTTTTAAAAAATGCCAATCAGTTAATTTCAAACGGTTAGGACTCTAAATTTGAAAAATTTAATGAACAATATTTTAAGATAATATTTTATCCAGACAATTTCTTATTCAGAAAATAAGATTGGACTGTGTATCATATAAAAGGTAAATTATGTTTCAGGTGGAATCCTTCTTGAAGAAATAAGTGTATTTGAAAGATGTGGAAGTGTCTTCCAACACATTTTTCATTTCTTTAAAGAAGGATCCTAGCTGAAACATGAGACTCCCCTCTGCCCCATGTAATCAAACTTGTACTGTTTTACAAATTTTATCAAATTTAATCCTAACGCAATTCCCCGCCAGTTTCGATGAATTTATTTATTTTTATTTTTTATCCTTATTCAAATCGATATTGCATACTCATCAAATAATGCCTATTTCTTGATACTGTCTTTGTAATGCTTCGATCTTCATAGTTTATGTCATTATACAGAACCAGTATTTTTGTATCAACGTCTGTGTTTTTACGTGGTCGCTTGAGCTGCAAGAAATGTCAGCCAAATCCCCATCATACCAATGATTAAACAAAATGAAGCACACATTGGATAGTTTAACTCTCACATTTATTGATGGGATAGGCACAGTTGGAACGCCTTTGACTAAACGACAACTGAGCATCATATGAGTTACTCTCTTTTCTTTAGTTACTTTTATTTTGTTCTTACTTTCCTTTAAATATAAAATCGTATACAATCACTATTCTGTAAAAAAGAATATATCTGCAATCTTCAGATTTGGATTTATTTTGTCTTTTATGTTACTTGAGAGAAATAGTAATAGTGCATAATTTTCTAGCTCCAACATAGACACTGAAAGCCATCTTGGTAATTCTAGTGAGATATGAAAGCCAACATGTTTACTGACTGCTAAAAACTTATGCTCTGTCCAAATGCTAAGTCTGACAATTTCTGATACTTTTCAAGGCAATCTCTCTTCACATTTTCAAATCTATGTTCAATGTTGAAGAAATAATTTTAAAAATAAGTCAAATATTAGGAATGATGACACATTCCTTTACCTTCTTAAATGCCAAAAAAAAAAAAAAAATTAAAGACTCAGTGTAAAAGATTATGTGTGACCCCACTTAGAGTATGCAGCTATAGAAGGATATAGAAGCTATTGATAGAGTTCAGAGATGAGCAGCAAAAATACCACCTGAATTAAGAAAGATGCAAGAGGCTAAGAATTGCAACTTTAGAGGAAAGACGGCAAAAAGTAGACATGACAGAAGTATTTAAAATAATAAAAGGACTTGAAAATAAATGTTAAAGGCCTCAATTATACACTTTGTAAGAAAACAATGCTTTAACTCTAGCATTTAAACCAGTCATATCCAGCCCAAATATTCTATCTGTTTTATATTCAAACTGATTGTTTCTGGCCTCTCACACCTACCCTACAATGTCATTCTAAAACTAAACAATAACATCCTTGAAATCTTGAAGTTACAAGATAATGTAAGACTAATTCAAAACAATGTGAATAAATAATAGAGTAATCTGAATGCTAAAGGGTTAAATACATGAGAATTTTTTTTAATTCTGAAAGAGCTATGAGTGAACAGAATAATAGGTACAGGAGAGGCTGCATGATGGAGAAGTTGGCCTCCCAACCACATGATCTTGGGTTCAGTCCCACTCCTTGGCATCAAGGGCATGTCTTCTACTATAATCATAGGTTGATCAAAAGGTTTGTAAGTGGACATCGTAGATGGAAACTAAAAGAAGTCTGTTGTCTATATAGATATGTATGTGTGTCTCCTTCATGTTACATGATAGATGTAAATGAATATAACTGTCATACAATCAGTGTTATTTATCATCATCATCCAATGTCTGTTTTCTATGCTGGAGTAGGTTGGAATACTGGTACATATTTCGAATATTCTGTGAAAAAAAAAAATGTTTGGCCATGGGCAAATATAACCTTGCTTTGAAATATGTGAGGATTGGTGACAGGAAGGGCATCTGGCCATAGGAAATCTGCTTCATTAAACTTCAGGATGGAAAAGTAGATATTAAAATGATGATGACAAAAAAGATGAATGAATATTAGATGGGAGGTGAAGGCTAGCAGGAAGGACTAAATGGTGGATAGGGAATCTCACAAAACTGGATTCAACAGGTGTGTCACAAAGAGAATGTTTCTTCTTCAGAACCAGAAAATGTCACCATTAAATATGTGGTTGACTGAAATGAGTAAAAGACAGAAGAGAAGAAACCACTGTACACAGTTAGCCTCTGATTGATTAAATTTATCTTACCCACTTTTTTTTTATTTTCTCAAAACACGAGGAAGGAGCATTTGTAAAACCATTCAATGAAAGGGTCACTGAGCTATGAAAGATTGATAACTATTGTTTTATATTATTCTACGTTTTCTACATTATATCCAAAGAAAACTTGTCCGTCTACAGGCTAGCCTTCATTTAACAATGCTCCACCACTGTCAACATAAGTTAGCAATAAATATGCTCGTCTTCTCTTTCAGGTTCATCACCCCTGCAAGATTTAACCAAAAATGAACAAGTTAACATATACTTTCTGCCCGAAGTTCCATCAATAACTACCTGTGAGTAAACAAGTTTCTTATCATGGCTGCTCTTGAAATTATTTGTGTACATGTTTTACTTTCCAGCAGCTTAAAACAGTATTCATGTATCATTGCATTTGTTTTTTCTTATATATCTATATAGGTTTTGTGTGTATATACTTGATTCTGTATGTGTGTGTGTGTATGTCTGTATGAGATAGAATTTATATACATGTATGTATATGCATGCAAGAGACAGTTTTTGTGTTTTTACGTGTATGTACCATGTTCATAAAAATAAACATTGTTAGGAAATATTTAAGCTCAGCTTAAATATATCACCTGTTTGATATTGACAACTAGATAGACAATTCTGTAAATTCAGTGTTTGGCTTTATATCAAAAGGCACTTATGAAATATAAACCTAAATCAAAATATTGGCTTCAAATTTTGGCACAAGGCCAGCAATTTCGTGGTAGGTGCTAAATCAATTACATCAACCCCAGTGCCCAACTGGTTCTTAATTTATTGATCACAAAAGGATTAAAAGCAAAATCAAACTCTGTTGAATTTAAACTAAGAACTTAAGGACAGACAAAATGCTGCTAAGCATTTTGCCCAGTTTGCTAACAATTCTGCTTACTCGCCACTTTAACCTAAGTCAAAATATTGAAATAAATATATTAATGTACTGGTGGGGGTAATCTATTTTCTTTGATTTGTTTTGTTTACTTCTTTAATAACAACAAAGAACTGGTGATATATCTTGTATGAAGTAGTTCTATCCACATTGGTAATGTCACAAACATCATTTCTTAACCCACTTGATACCAATCTGCCTGAAACCACCCTTGATTCTATGTTACAAACTTTGTTTTAACCCTTTAGCATTCAGATTAATCAGTCTTATTTGATAAGATTATTTTGAATTAATCATGTATTATCTCATAGCTTTGAGATTTGATATGATAGTTTAATTTTAGGATGACATTGTAAGGTTGATGTGAATGGCTTCATCAGGCAAGTTTAAACAATAAAACAGGCTGATTATTTTGTCTGGATTTGGCCAGTTTAAATGCTAAAGGTTTAGTGATTTACAATCAAAATTTCATGTTAACCTTTTAGCATTTTACTGGCCATATCTGGCTCAAATATTCTGTTTGTTTTATGTCTGAACAAGTCAGTTCTGTCCTCTCACACCTACCCTACAATGTCATTCTAAAAATATACAATTACATCATTGAAATTTCGAGGATATAAGATGATACAGGATTAATTAAAAACAATGTGAATGAATAAGTATTACATTTGACAGAATAATCTGAATACTAAAGGGTTAATTTATGTTCCAAACAACAGCTTAATTATGACAAAATTATTTTCTAAAAATTCTCCAGAATTTATTGAAATAAAGGCATTGTATTTCAGCAGAAATATGGTAACAAATGGGTTAAACATTATCACCAACTATGACTTAAGACTTCAGCTCTGTGTCAAATGATGCAACACGAGTTAATAGGAAGTCTGTATGGTCAGTCATCCTATTAAAAATAGCAACCAAATTTCCTCAGGTTATACTCGACCATCTTAGAAAAGATAATGTGATCTGGGTTCTCAGGATGTGGGAAAAAAATGTGATGGTCATAGCTAGAATGCCTTTTATCATGGTTCTGCTCAATTATAGCTGATCTGTTGCTAAACAATAGCAAAAAACTAATGATGGATTCTTTATATGTTCACTTGACCTGCTATACATAACAGCCAACTCTTGCTCACATTACATCTGTACCATCTTAAAATAGGATGCATATCTTGAAAGCTTTTAGTTACATTTCTGCCTGATTAAAGCTGACCTGGAGGTAAAAACAATAATCTTGACCATAAGCATAACTCACAGGGAATCATTGTCTCCCTGTGTAAGGCTGATGTTTCATCTCATATCTACCATTGTTGAATGGATCTGTGATCAAAGACATTCTAACCATGACTATTTTATCTTTCTTTCAAACATGAACTACATTATATAATATGTTCATTTAAAGGTGTTAGAATACGATTCTGAGGAGCTGCTATTTTAGGCAGATTGAGTGACCATGTTGAAGTTCAGAGATTTGGATGACCAATATGTAGCTATCTTTGTGGTTGCTGTTTAGCATGAGATCAATCTTGATCAAAAGCATTCTAGCTATGACTAATACCTTTTCTCCTAACTCAGGACACCCCAGACCAGTTTTGTGCAATGTACTAGTCTTTCCTGGGGCAGTGTGGTTTGATTTGAACGAGATTTGGCTGCTATTTCTAGCAGGTCAAAAGGTCACGTCAAGGCACTCTCACGGGCTTCTTTGATGTTTGCATTAGTGGTGAAATGCGAAGCATATAATTAGCAGATTGAAATGCTGGAATATCAGAATAACAGTAATAAAATATAATCACACTTTACTTAAAATAGATTCACCAATTCATATTCTACACGCCTTGTTTAATGTTTATCTAATTTTAATTTTTTTCAAGTGTTACCACGGCTGTTGTCTTATGCTACCAAGGTGATCTGGCAGACTACATCATTGTGTGTCACACTGCTACTCACACCAAAATCATCTCACATCTTATTACAGGTAAATTAAGGTCTTCTTTTCTTACAGTTCAATTAATTTTAGGATTTTTTTTTTTTTTGTATTTCTAAATTTGTACCTGATTAAAGAAATGGGATTAATTTTGTTAACAATTCATTTTTTATTGAATCAGTAGGTCATCATCATTTATAATTGACCCAGTGTTTTTGGAAACATGGTAATTAATGTCTTTATCTTTGTTATTGCTGTTGTTGTGATCTTTGTCACTGTTATTATTCCTTCTATTTCTTTCCAAAAGGGTTCAAAGGGTCAACTACTTGGTATTTTAAACCAAGGTTAGGTAGAGCTCTCCAACCCTGTAAGGTATTTCTCCTAAAAGAAGGCCACTCCAATGTAAGACCTTCAGCTTGCTTGTCATTGTAGCTGTCTTAGCCCACTGAGCCATTGTCGTCAGACCTCTAAGCCCAAAGAATGGGATTGGATTGTATGGACTGACTCTCCCTTTAAAACTACTAAATGCAGGCAGGAAGAAGAGCCCTGCAGTATCAATAATTGGTTTACATAGTCCCTTCTGGGCATGCTATTCTCCCACATGATCTTTGACAAAAAGAAACTACTGCCAACATAATTTCAAAAAAGTGTTTCAAAGCAATACATTAGAATTGGTACAGATAGTTTACAAAGTGGATTAAGTTAACGTGTTGTGAAGAAAAGTAAAGAACAATCTGACATTTTGGACATGGCCAGTCCTTAACAAAACATTAGATGCCTCCTCTTCTTCATAAGTTAATGTATTCTCACTTTGTAAACTACTTTTATATACTATGTGCTGATACAAACTGTCACTAATTGCCTATTATTCTTCTGTTGCACATTATAGTCAGTCATTTATTTAGTCTGGTTTTCTACATCTCTCCCATTATGACTGATAATATTGATGTTAATTTTGTTTTGTTAGAATCCTCCATCAATTCCAACACTTGCTGTTGTTTGGGTAGTTGCTGCTATTCGCCGGTCAAAAGTCATCATAGATTGGCATAACTATGGCTACAGCATTTTGGGTCTTACTCTTGGACATCAACACCCACTTGTCAAGTTTTCTAAATGGTAAGCAATGTTTATAAATATATAATTCTGTCATGATTCTAATTGCATTGATTTTCATCAGCATCCAGTTCCTGACTGCAATTTCTATTAGAATCAACCAGTTTATTTCTGCATTCAATTATTCATTCATACATGTAGTTGTTGAATGGTGTGGGAGCCTGTTTGACAACTTTCAATTATATTATAAGTTGCATACTACGTATAATAAATGAATCATATTTCAGGTCTATATATAATATCACAGTTTCTACTTTTTTTTTATTGTTTAGCAAATTTTAATCTAAATTGCATTTGTAAAGTTGTTCCATTATTTTATTCTAGCTGTCACTTGACTTGTTAAAAATACCCACCAAATCTCCTCCTAAAGCATACCTTACTACATTCATAAAGAATACCTACTAATGTAATCCATACACACTGTTCCTGGGCAAAAGATAGGATGGTCATGTTTTGAGCAGCTTTGTCCATGTCTTTTAGATCAGGGTTGACTTGGAGCTAAGCAACAACAACCAGTTATCTTAGTTTTATCATCTATTTTTCTGTGCTGGCAATACAGCTGTACTTCATATTTCCATATCCCATCTTACCTGTGCATCCTAGTATTTCCAAGAGTTGTATGATCAGTTCGTCTAAAGTTAGTCGCTCTCAGATTTTCCTGTAATTGTGGTTGGCTTCCCTTTGCCATCACTTTCTCAGTTTAATTATATTCATTCAATCTTTCTTTCAAGGTAACTTTAGTCATTTATTTTTTCTATCACTGCAGATCCCCTGCATTCACTGCTTTTGTTTTGCTGCCCTACAACATTGTATTTCTTCCACATGTTTCATATAATTGGTGTAGTTTTATCAAACGGGTTGAATTTTCCTAAATTCTATATTTATCAACTAATGCTTATGACATTTAGTTAGGCATATGTGATTCCAACACACAAATTTAAGCTATTATATGTAGTAATTATTAGCTATCTAAATTCATGCACAAAATGTTGCTAAATTATACCCTTAAAACATTGGGCGATATGATATGCTTCAGAAGACCTGTTGAGTCAAGTAAAATTGAAATCGTAGCTGTGGCCAGTGCCACTTAACTGGCCTCTGTGCTTGTGGCATGTAGAATGCACCATCAGAACATGGTTAATGCCAATGCCCCCTGACTAGCTCCTATGCTGATGGCATGTAAAAAGCACCATCCAAACGTGGTCGATGCTAGTGCCCGCTGACTGGCTCCCATGCCGGTGGCATGTAAAAAGCACCCACTACACTCTCAGAGTGGTTGGTGTCAAGAAGGGCATCCAGCTGCAGAAACCTTGTCAGATCAGATTGGAGCCTGGTGCAGCCTCCCAGCTTGCTAGACCTCAGTCAAACTGTCTAACCCATACCAGCATGGAAAGCGGACGTTAAATGATGGTGATGATGATGTGTGTTAAAGTGATCTAATTTTAAACTTTCCATCAAAATTTCATGTTAGTTTATGTTCCAAACACCAGCTTAATTGTAGCAAAATTGCTTTCTTAAATTTTCCGTTGTTTTCAAAATTTATTGAAATAAAACTATTGTATTTCAGCAGAAAACTAATTAACATTTATGTAATTAAACAGGTGAAATTATTGTAATATTTTATTGAAATGGAATAAAGCCATAGAATAATAACTGTATTGTATTTTTGTAGGTTTGAAAAGACATTTGGCCGATTTGCAAATGGAAATTTGTGTGTTACAGATGCCATGAAGAAAGATCTGCATGAAAACTGGAAGATTAAGTGAGTTACTCTTTGAGCATTTGTTAGCCCTCTTGAAAGCATAGCACCATTTGAACATAATCATTACCAGCATTGCCTTCTAGCACTTGCGCTGGTGACACGTTTAGAAAATCATTCAAGCGAGGTCGTTGCCAGTGCCACTGGACTGGCTCCTGTGCAGGTGGCACGTAAAAAACATCTTTTTGAGTGTGGCCGTTGCCAGTACCGCCTGACTAACCCTTGTGCTGGTGGCACGTAAAAGCACCCACTACACTCTCGGAGTGGTTGGCATTAGGAAGGGCATCCAGCTGTAGAAACTTTGCCAGATCAGATTGGAGCCTGGTGCAGCCTTCTTGCTTGCCAGTCCTTAGTCAAATCGTCCAACCCATGCTAGCATGGAAAGCGGACGTTAAATGATGATGATTAGAATATTGCAACCATCTAAATGCTAGTCAAACCTTCATTTGACCAGTAATCCAATGATATGCTGTATCTTCCCTTTTACTCATCTACACTAAGTACAACAGCCTGTGCTTCTCTCAACTAGTAAACTGTAGTGTAACTGACCAAACCTACTTGAAATCTGAAACTGTCTTCATCATCATCATCATCATCATCGTTTAACGTCCGCTTTCCAT
>NC_068984.1:23500844-23524215 GCF_001194135.2 Octopus bimaculoides
AGTAAAAGTGACAACTATTTTGGCCTTTAGAATGTCAACCATATGTGGTCCACCTCCAGCACATAACTGTATTTCTAGCAGACACTTATCTCTCAGTTTCCATAGCCTTTCATTTGTAAATAAGCACCATGAGAAAGTTCGGTTGATTGCTGTAGTTAGTCATGTTATGTTGTAGTTGCTGAGCATGTCAATAATATGCAGTACTGGATTCAAATACTTCCATAGAAAGTCCCATCCAACCCTTGCTTGTAGGGAAAAGAGGATGTCATAATGTTATTGATGGTGGTTCATATTTACTATATTAGCCATAACTTTTTGAAAATAGAATAGTTATGGCATTGGCTAGTTTGTGGTTTTGTAAGTTTAACCTTGTACATTTGAGTCGTGTTTCTATTGAAGGATAACTATATTATTGTGGGGTGGGAAGAATATATATATATATATATATATATATATATATATATATATATATATATATATATATATATATAATTTCTTCTTTCATTTATTTTTTTAGGGCACACACTGTTTATGATAGAGCTCCTGACAACTTTAAGGAGACAGATTTGCAGAATAAGCATCAGCTTTATTTAGAATTGAGTAAATTCTACCAAGTCTTTGCTACAAGGTAAATTCTATACTATGACATAAAAAATAATATTTTTGATAACTCATTTAGCTTATTTTGTAATATGTATGTTATTATTTTTTTCTTTTACACACACACACATACACACACACACTGAGTAGTGTATTGTTCAGCCCCAGGTTGACCCTGATCGAGCATTCCAGCCTTGACCATCTCATCTTTTTAGTTGTATGGAGGAATATATTATGTAATGTCTCCTTCCTTGTTTGATACTATAAGTATGATTTGAAGGAAATTTGGCTGTTACTCCTAGCGGATCAGTTGACTGTGTAGAGTGTCTTTTGGTGCCTCGAGTCTTACTGAATAATGTTTGGGTGGAAATTTATTGACTGAAAATTTGATATATATAGTTGAATCAGTCTATTATTTATTTATGAATTAAAAGCAAAAATTTATTGAATCATTTCTTAAATATTTGGAACACCAACCATATACTTCTCTCTCCCCGCCCCCTAAATATGTATGTACACACACACACGTATATTTATATAATCATCTCCTGTGTTCTTCAACAGTAAATTTCCTGAAAATCCTGCAATAGAGAAGACAAGATTTACCATAAAAGATGAAGATGGAAAACTCAGCTTACTGGAAGACCGTCCAGCTCTTCTGGTCAGCAGTACAAGTTGGACAAGTAAGAAATTTTGAATAATTTGTTTGTATTTAATTAATCATTTTACAGTAATTTTTCAAGAATTGAGTATAAAAATAATATATGATCTTTTGACTGGAAATCAAAGAACTCAAATTCTCCAGCCAGTATAAGCCAAAAACCAGATATGTAATTCCTTTTGATAAAGAAGGATAGTAAGTAGAATCATTAGGCTTGAGAAGATTTCTACTGGTGGGGTGGACCACACCTAAAATGTTTAGGTACCCCCTTATTTTTTTATCTTTTTATTTATTTTTATTTTTTTGCTCACAAGGGGCTAAACAGAGAGGGGACAAACAACGACAGACAAAGGGGTTTAGTCTATTACATCGACCTCCATTGCGTAACTGGTACTTAATTTATCGACTCTGAAAGGATGAAAGGCAAAATCGACCTTGGCGGAATTTGAACTCAGAACGTAACGGCAGACGAAATATTGCTAGGCATTTCGCCCGGCGCGCTAACGTTTCTGCCAGCTCGCCGCCTTTGTTTAGCTACCCCTTTCTGCTGTCCTTTCAATGTTTTCCTCTTTTTTGTTTTCTTTTAGGTTTTTCACCTTATTCTATTTGCCTCTTATATGCCAGTTAAATGGTTCATATTATAAAGCATTTGTTCCAAACATTTATACAAATATTTGGGCTAGCAGAAAAGAAAGAAAAACCTTATATAGATAAGATGTTAAAATTTTTGATCTGATTATATAAATTTATTATAATTTTTTTTCCTCATTCTACAGCTGTAGTTGTTTATGTTCAACTAACACTACTATAACATTCTCTGGTCTTCTGAACTTGCTAATATACTGGATATTAATCACTTCACTTTTTCTTACCCTTACATTATAGACGTTGTGCTTTTTTGAATTGTAGTAGCTGGTGTTGTTAGAGAGCACTGGTAATCAATAAACACACAATAATTAATAAATGTTTCTGTAGTTTGTTGTGCTAAGCTCAAACCATTCCACTTGGGCAACACAAAAACTGCAGTAGACTGGTATCTTATTCTTTGAATGCCACAAAACTAAAACAATCTTCAGTTCACCACAACATCTTTTAACATTGACAATGGATAAATAGTCAAATTATCAAATCAATTATTTACAGTGGGCTGTGTGAATGTACAGCTTGTTATTAGATCAACAATTAGAAAACCAGTTTGCAAAAATACAAATGTATTTTTAAAATAGTGTTATGAAAATTATTTGACTTAAATGTTGTAGAAGATTATTGAGAATAACAGTTTATTTAATAATTGAAGGGGGTTTTTTGCTGCTGTTATTTTTTAAACTAGAGTAATTGACAGTCTTTTTTTGCCTCACCCTAACACCGAATGACTTTATGCACACACTTTCTGGTTCAGAATTTAATCAAGGTCTCCTTGGTGATTGTCATTGCTAAACTTGATCTAATTGTTTAACTGATTGCTATTGAAAATATTTGTTCCATTCTGTCATTGTGGATGGAAGTAAGTGGAGTATGTCAATGACATAATCTATTTCATCCTTTCTAGTCATAAACAATGCAATTAAAACATTGAGAGTCATTACAAATGCTAAGTCTCATGATCTGTGATGGCAAATTCACTAAGTCTGCATTGCAGGCCTCTTTTTTAAGGGCAGAAAATACTTAGTTTGGATCTGTTACAGAACCTCTACTAAGCTCAAGTGCAATTCACATTGAAGTTTTGCTTTAAATGCATGGGATGTTGCTGCTGTTAGACAAACATCCAAAGAAGGCTATTCAACTCATTAGATTCTATTGCTATACTTCAACTACTAACTTAGACATTTCATGTATTTGTCTCTTCTCCAGCTGTTGCAACAACGTCTGCCTTATTGGACTGGCTGGCTGCATACCCCTTCCACTCAACACACACACAATCCCCACCTCTTGTCACTCATGCTTTACTTTATTTCCCAGGTCCTACAATAAACACTTTGGCTTCAAGTTTCCTATTACAACACATTCCTCTCCTTTCTCCTCTGTTCATATCTTTCTGTTTTTGTAGATATTGGCTTCCTCAAAAGGTCGTGGTTATTGCTCTTCCTCTTCTGACTAAACCTTGATAAAAACAGAAGTCTTGCTGACACCTGCTTTCAAATATTTGTGCATATATCTAATTTACAAACCCAATCAATAGCATAACATAAAATAACAGATGTGAATTGTACTTTTGTATGAGTGAGAGAGAGAGAGAGAGAGAAACTAAGGCTTGCTATGTCTTAATTCAGCTTTGTTTCTTTTCCAGTTGATGAAGATTTCAGTATTCTGGTTGATGCTCTTGACAGTAAGTAAATCTTGTATATTTTATTTAGTGCAGTTAGTAACACACCTGTCATTTATTCTTTTCTGCACTCAGTTCACTTCTTACCAAAATATGTCACTCACCTGCAATGAAACTAATATAATTTAATTTAATTGACTACTTAATTGACTTAATCAGAATGAGTTGTCCTACTGGAGACCTAGCATGAATGCTTACAATAAAGTGGACTCTGCCATACCTACAGACCCAGTGATGATGTTAAACTGGTTAAGTCTGCCACCCGAGAACAGGAGCAGCTTCTTTAATAAGCTTCTACATACTTTCCATCTTTTAGATTTCACTCAGGAGACATCTTGTCTTGCCTCTAAAGAACATTCTTTTCTTTTAAAGAAACCATTATTATTTGGATTGACAGAATTGTTAAAGCATCAGACAAAATTTGCCTTGCAGTACTTATTTTGGCTCTTTATGCTACAATTTCAAAATACCACCAAGGTTGACTTTGCTTTTCCTGGTGATAAATAAATTAAAGCATCAGTAAAGTATTGAGGTTGATTTAGACTCAGCGACTAAAATTTAACAAGTAGGCTAATAAGTCAACTCACTTGAACATACCTTAATCAAATGAAGTAATTATTGTATCCATTGCAATGTTTATATATTTTCTAACAGGGATTGTAATCATTTCTTTTTCTTAAACAATGAAATGAATTTTGTCTTTATCTGTAGGTTATGAGAGTTTTTGTGAGCAAGGAAATGATTTACCTAAATTAGTCTGTGTTATAACAGGTAAGAAAACGTTTTCTTTTGACTATTTTTATAAATTTACGACCTACAATTCTTTTTTAAATTTTTTGTGCAAGCCAATGGAGATATTAGACAAACTAGAAATAACAGCAAAGTTTCCTTTAAATTGCATCCCTGTATCTTAAAAAGGGAAGAGCACATTGGATAATGTAGGCCTAAAAGTTGGAAGCTAAATAGGAAATGGCAGCCTTGAGGCACACATCAGTTTCTCTGAACTAACGAGGGAATCTCTACGTTGTTCCTTAACCTGCTAAAAATAAATAAATTGCTTTCAAATGACCATCTTTAAAAAATGGATGTTTTAAAGATGGGATGGTTACTGTGGAAGCATCTCTGATGATCTGAGGTTAAACTTCAGTATCAACAAAAGCATCTCCCCCTTATGTATTCATATGTGGATCTTAGCTTTTTCTTCCCTAATTAATCACACTTCATGATTACAATCATGAATATGCAGGATATTTCAGTGGCATGATATATTTTCATATTGGTGTTTCAGTGTGTCTGAGCAGGGGACTTAATTCTGCTTGGCTGTTAAGAATAGGTAATAGATCTTAAGAGGTATGGCTGATCAGATAAGATATTGGATTGCTTATTCATAGCTTTGGAGTTCAAATCCACTGTAAACATGTTATGTTTTTGATCAGATCACTTTATTCCACATCACCACAGTTCATCTGTCGGGAGCAGGTACCAGAGCATCTGAGAATGTTACCTGCAGTAGACCAGGCTCTTATCCATGGAGAAATATATCTTTTATTTTCTGTTGCCCATTTAGCATTACTGAATTCAGAGCTAAGCATGGAATTTATGAACCACTGATTTGTAGAAACCATTGTTCAATATCAGCAAAATACATTTTTATTATATTTTTCTTTCAAAATTTTATTTTAAAAGAGGCTGTATGTTAATAAAATGTGAACAATTAGTGTTTTCTTTTTTTCTCTGTGTTTTTTCCTCATTTACTTTCTGCCTTAAATTATATTCTGCTGTCTTTACAAAGGAAAGATACATTGGATAATGTAGTCCTAGACATACTAATAAGAAATTAAAATACACAGGATTGTCACAGCTGAACTTCTTTGATCATAAGTCAGCTATATCTAGGGTAAGCTCGTATTAAGCAACAGCAACAACATATAGAAATGTATATGTGTGTGTGTGTGTACATGTTTAGGTTACAATAATATCCGCGAAACGATCGTAAGATGCATTTTAGACTTTCGTAATATTTTAATCGAATTATATTTACACTCACTTACGCATATATTTTTATATACATTTACATTTTGTATATTTTTAATTTTAATTATAATTCAAAATGATTATTGTGTCATATAAAACATACATCTTTCAGAAATTCGAATATTGATTTCCTAAGAATATTGTTAATAATTTTATTAACAATATAAAAATATATATATATATATATATCTATTTGCTCAAAGTAATAGAGCACTTAATATAAGTTCAATAAAATATTCCTTTTGAATTTTCATTATAAATTTTATGTTTAGGTTACAAGTGAGAGAAAGTACTCAATGTATGTTGTAGAGTTTATTTGGAAGCAGTTGTTGTTTTATACTGTTGCTAATTAGTTTCTCATCAGGTACTATTATTCAATATATACATATATATATATATAAGTTCAAAAAAGGAAAAAGACAAGAAAACTACAAAAAACAACGTGAGGACGTGATACAGATTATGTTACTAGATGCTCGGGAAAGGAAAGATATATATATATATATATATATATATAGTGAAGGTGCATGACTCAGTGGTTAGAGTGTTGGGCTCACAATCATGAGGCAGTGAGTTCAATTCTTGGACCGGGCTGTGTGTTGTGCTCTTGAGCAAGACACTTTATTTCACGTTGCTCCAGTTCACTCAGCTGTAGAAATGAGTTGCTACGTCACTGGTGCCAAGCTGTATCGGCCTTTACCTTTCCCTTGGATAACATTGATGGTGTGGAAAAGGGAGACTGGTATGCATGGATGACTGCTGGTCTTCCGTAAACAACCTTGCCTGGATTTGTGCCTCAGTGGGGAACTTTCTAGGTGCAATCCCATCGTCATGCATTACTGAAGGAGGTCTTTACCCTTTATATATATATATATATCAATCCAGAGCAAGCAAGAAAAAACAACAACACAAGGATGTGGAATATGTACAGTGTTATTGGACGCTCAGGAATGGAAAGAAAAGAAAGAGGATTTCACGTTTCGAGCGGAGCTCTTCATCAGAAATATAGAAAAAGTCCAAAGAAGGGAAGACGGAGAAAGAAAATCTTCAACGATACACACGTAGTCACACATATATATATATATATATCAGTTAATGAAGGACAGAAGTTATGTAATCAGCTTTAAGCTAATGGAATTGATCACATTAGCCTTGTTCTTTTGTTACTTATTAATTGTACTTACCTGATACTTTAATCTAAAGCATAAGTATTATTGAGGTCTAACAACTAGTTTTTAGTATTGTTATACCTAAGCAAAATCTCTCTCTCTATATATATCATCATCATCATCATTTAACGTCCGCTTTCCATGCTAGCATGGGTTGGACAATTTGACTGAGGACTGGTGAAACCGGATGGCAACACCAGGCTCCAATCTCTCTCTCTCTATATATATATATATATATATAACGCATTTGTTTATTTCAGGTAAAGGTCAATTGAAAGACTACTATAGTAAACAGCTGGACCAGAAACCATGGAAACATATCAGTGTTTGTCTACCATGGCTAGAAGCTGAAGATTACCCTACACTACTTGGTAAGAACTAATAATTCTGTAATAATCTCTTCTAAATTGCTTCTAGGGGGTAAATTAGAAATTCAAACTAAATTAGATGCTACATGCTATGCTTACATTTTCTTTGGTCAACTGAGGTACTTGGAATGCTGGTCCTCTTAGCAGAACATTAGCATATATTTACTACATTATGTGGAAAATGAAAAATACTTATTTAGGTTTAATTGTTCTTTCTGGTACATTATCACTTGGTAAGAATAATATTCAGACTGGATTGTTTAACTACAGAACAATGCCAATAATGCAGAATTGTTGAAACACTAAATCTAAGGATCAGATTTAGTTGTTCAATCAACTACCCCAGGTGTCACAAAGCTGTGCTGACTGGGGCTACACAATAACAAGCTTATCTATAAACTTCATGCTATCATGTTGGTAAATTAGATACCAATTCTCCCTTATAAGAAATCTCTACTCTTATCTGATTGAACTTGCCTGGACCTGCCTGAGTCAGTCAAGCCACCTGTAATCCTGTTTATAATCCTATATCTGTACAGAGCTGGTTGATGAAGACATTGCTGGATGGCTGACCCATATCTATACATGTCTATAGGATTGTATCACTAATGACTTCCTGGTTAGTTAAGTTTGTTTTTAACAAACAACCTCATGTTGTATTATTATTCCTTCTCTTTCAAAAATACCAATTTGTACCAGATATATTTAGGGGTTTCCGTTTTGAGTTGAGACCAAAAACTTTAGTATGATTTAATTACTCATTTTATATTTTCTTGCATTTTTTGAGAGCTTTGTTAAAGATTTTAATTTAAATAAATTCTTTGTTTTATTTCAGGTTGTGCTGATGTAGGAGTCTGTCTGCATAAGTCTTCTAGTGGCCTTGATCTCCCTATGAAAGTAGTTGATATGTTTGGCTGCTGTCTACCTGTGTGTGCTATTAATTTTAACTGGTAAGTTGGATCTGATGTGGTACATACATGTGGTACATACATGTGGTACATACATGTACAAATATATGATTTTCGGTCATGTGTGTACATGATTAGTTATACAAATGAAAGGGAAAAGGTTTTCAACATATGTAGTGGAGTTATTCATCGAAAACAAATAATTTTGTTGCTAATTTGAGTTTCCCATTTCTTATTAAAATCTGTTACGTTACTTATTGTCCGATGTATGCTATAAAAACAGGTAACCTCTTAGTGATGGAGTGTCGGGTTTCAGTGAAATAATGTTTGTGTATGTATTAGTCATCATTTTATCTGGGTGGTTTTCCATGTTTGCATAGGTTGTGCAGGTTTTTTCTTCAGTATTCAGCCATATATTGCATTTCTTTAATATTTCCTTTATGAGATCAGTTTTTACTACATCGTCCAATGTCTTCCTTGCTCTCTCTCTCTCTCTCTCTCTTTTCCACAGGGCCCTTCTTGGAGCACTTGGTACTTCTTTATACCTATTGGTGAGCCAGAAGGCTGCACTAAGCTCAATCTGATCTGGCAAAGTTTCTACAGCTGGATGCCCTTCCTAATGCTAACCACTCCAAGAGTGTAGTAGGTGCTTTTACATGCCACCGGCATGAGGGCCATTCAGGTGTTTCTGGCAACAACCACACTCAAAAGGTGTTTTTTACATGCTACCTGCACAGGAGCCAGTCCAATGGCACTGGCAATGACCACGCTTGAATGTTGCTTTTCACATGCGGGTAAGGCGATGCTGGCAACGATCATGCTCGAATGGTGCTTTTTACGTGCCACCGGCACAGGAGCCAATCTGTGGCCCTGGCAACGATCACACTCAGATGTGTTTGTGTCTTACCATTTTGAAGAAATTTTTAAAAACTCTTATTTTGACCATATTTGTGTTCAGTTAAATCAAATTTATTTCCTTTTTTCTTTTAGTTTGTCAGAATTAGTAAAACATTGTGAAAATGGACTGATCTTTAAAGACAGTAAAGAACTAGCTGAAAATTTAAAGGTAACTATTATTTACTGTACAGTATTGTATTTTACAAAATATATATTTACTGTATGATATTGTATTATAGTCCATTTTTTGTATTATAGTGCATTGTTGTACCATTCAAAACTTTTTAGTCTTTACATACATATATATATACATATGTAAGTAGATAGATAATTTATACCTAAGAATATATTGGCTAAATTACATTTTTTAAATGTTAGGATTTGATTCGAAGGTGAATTGTCTGCTGTTTTTAGCAGGGTGGAGGTAATTCAAAGAAATGAACTAATAAGGTGCAGGTGTGGCTGTTTAGTAAGAAGATTGCTTTCTTACGACATGATTCCAGGTTCAGTCCCACTGCATGGCACCTTGACAAGTGTCTTCTACTATAGCCTCCAGCTGACCAAAGTCTTGTGAGTGGATTTGATGGACGGAAACTGGAAGAAGCCTGCATATGTATGTGTCTATGTGTGTCTATATGTTTGCTCCCCACCACTGCTTGATAACTAATGTCAGTATGATTATGGCACCATATCTTCGCAATTCAGTTAAAGAGACCAATAGAATAAGTATTGGTGTCGATTCATTTGACTAAAAATTCTTCAAGGCGGTGCCCCAGCATGGCCAGAGTCTAATGACTGAAACAAAGCATAAGAGCATTGGGGTCAATGTAATTGACGTACCTGCTTCTCCCAAAACTTCTGGCCTTGTGCCAAAATTTGAAATCATTATTATCATCACCATTAAGGTAGTGAGCTGTCAGAATCATTACTTTGCTGGGCAAAATGCTTTGCAGCACTTATTCCTGTTTTACATTCTGATTTCAAATGCCACCAAGGCCAATTTTGTTTTTCATCCTTTAGGAGTCGATAAAATAAGGATCAGTCAAGTACTGGGGTTGATGTTATTGACTTCATCCTCCCGTCAAGATTGCCGACCTTGTGCGAAAATTAGAAAGAATTATTGTCATCAACATTTCAATTTTAATTAATTTTTTTTTTTTTTGCTGGTTTTGCTTTTTCTAGGAACTTCTTACGGATTACCAAAACAACACTTTGCTAAAGAAATTACGTTGCAACTTAAAAGAATTCCAGAAGGTACGATGGCACCATAATTGGAAGACAAATGTTGAACCACTTTTTATTGAGACTGATCAAAGCAATAAAAAACAGGACTGAAATCATTTGTCTTTGTTGAAGATTTTTATTTCAAAACGTGAAATTTAAAAGGAATTAAGCCAAAAAAAATATAACCACTGCAATTGAATTACTGAGAAACCTCTTGGCAGACATACTAACGGTGCTCCACTATCATATCAGATTAAAAAAAAAATTGAACTGTAATTAATAAAAAGTCAAAGCAGTCAATAAGCTGTGATCTTTAATAGTGAATCTTTTTATTTTAATTTGCCTTTCCAGTGTTTGCTATTAGTGTTTCAGGCTCTAGGGTTGTACAGCCTGCTTTGTGAGTCCTTCTTGCAGAATATTGGCCATCTAGAGAGAAGTATTTGTTTTGTCTTTTTTTCCTTTGTAATCTTACGATGAGATTATATCAGCTGAATAAATTGATGTACATTTATTATCTGTGTATGTGTGTGAGTGTGAGTGTATAATGGTCCAGTAGATTATCAACAGCATGGTCAATGAGTTCAGATGTTGCTATTTCCTTTGTATTGTGCCTTAGAACAAGGCAGATTTTTCTATTTAACTCTACTCTCTCTGTCTGTGACTGTATAATAGGATCCAGTTTTTCTTTATGATTGAACACTAAGCAAAGGAGACATCCAGCTATAAAAAAACACTTTCCTTAATAATATAAATGTCCAAATTTACAAACGCCATGTCTAATACTCTAGAAAATGGATGTAAAATTGTAAATAAAAGCAAATAAAACATCATGTTTGTTAAATTATTTTTGTTGTGTAGGTTTTGTTGGAAACCCATGATGGCAATTAAAATTGCACCAAGCAATTTGATGTTTTATCTCAGGACAATAAAGTTCTTCCATCTCAATACTTAATAATCTCTTACAAAGCACAAATATACCCCGACAGTGCTGAAATATGGTTCTCTTTGTCACTCTTATTTTCAGAAATGCAATGAACCAGTGTTTTTTACTCCCATTGATGTCTTTTCTCCATTGTTTTCAACTCTAGGCTGTCTTTTCTGCTTCTTTCCAGTTGGTTTCCTGCTTTTTTCAGCTTTACCTCAGTATCCCACCTATAGTTATTTCACTATTCAGATTTTGCTGCATTGCACATATTTCTCTGGCGGGGAAGGTCTTCCTCTCCCAAGTCTTGTTCACTACCAACCTATCCATCCCACTATTTACTCTCATAGTCTGCTGCCAACACACCTTCATTCTTCAATTTCCACCCTACTAGCATCTATAACTGGGCCCGTTCCCTCCCTTTAATACTTGCCCCTCCTTTCTCTCACTATTCTAGTTCCCCTTCGTTCTATAGCTTCAACATCCCTTAACATCTATTATCAAACCAAAAAACAATGACTACCCATCTCACTCCTCCCACTTAACTCTCAACTCTCCACTCCCCTCAATTCCCTGATCACTCAGCTTTTCCATTTTCCTAATCTAATTCATATCTTCTTGCCCTTCCTTGCTTCAACACTCCTCCCCACCCCTATTGAGGTACCTACTTGCTCCCTCCAACCACCACTGCTTGCCTTTCTCTTCATCCATTCTACCTTTGAATTCCTCTGACTTGAAAAAATTTTCTCTCCACTCTGAAGATGAAGGCTGGATTTACCCAAGGTTTATATACTTCCATTACTGGTTGCATATTTTTGCAAACTACATCTGCTCACATTATGAAATAACTTTGAGCTCCCAGAAACAGCTGTTGGACAGGTAACACAATACCTCCCCACTCTTTAATTTTCTGTGTCTTTGTACTCTGAGTAAGTTTGCTCTGTTAATATATAAATATCTATATATTTATACTTGAATATTCGTCACCTGAAAATTTTCGATCTTTGTTTTCTCCCTATTTACATGTACACACATATGTATATTTTGTATATTTAACAAAAGCAGACTTACCATTTCACATTGACTCTTTGTTCCAACTTCCTGTCCATGAGAAAATTGCAGACTACAGCATACACATGATCATAAAAAAAAACAAATTTTACAACTTGCAAAGTAAAAACAGTGATGTCACTCAGCATATTGCCTCATGAAGATCACTGCTAGCTCTCACTTTGCATGCAACTGTGTGCTGCCATCTGTTGACACACTACAGAACTAGTCCAGGAACTTTTTGATACCACCTTCATATATATATATATATATGGGAGAATATACAAATAATAACAACAGACGAGGACAGGTGGTGTAAATAACAAAAGTATATATTAGTATGACGCTCGGGAATACGGAAAGTCTTTGACGTTTCGAGCTACGCTCTTCAACAGAAAGAATACGGAGACAAGGAGAAAAACACGGAGAAAAAAAATTGAGAAAGGCTTCTTTTTGTTTCCATCAACGAAATCCACTCACAAGGCTTTTGTAGAAGACACTTGCCTAAGTTTTCCACACAGTGGGACTGAACTCTGGACGATGTGGTTGAGAATACAATATGCAGGTTTTTATATAATTTCTGTTAAAGCTTCAAATTCTACATGCATATTCATGGATATGCTGTTTATCATCATCATCATCATCAGGTTTGGATGGTTTGACCAGAGCTGGAGAGCTGCACCAGACTCCAGTCTGATTTGGCATGGTTTCTACAGCTGGATATGCCTTCCCTAATGCCAACCACTTTACAGAGCATGCTGGATGCTTTTTGTGGCACTGGCATGAGTACTTTTTATGCAGCACCAGCACAGGACTCTTGGAGGCTAATCCTCTTCAGCAGGGGGAGGGACTTTAACACTTCTGCTGTGAAGTTAATATGCATATGTGTAGCTATGTGTATAAGTGTATGTATGTATGTATGTATATGGCGGTGAGCTGGCAGAATCGTTAGCACACCAGGTGAAATGCTTAGCAGTATTTCCTCTGTCTTTACATTCTGAGTTCAAATTCCACCGAGGTCGACTTTGCCTTTCATCCTTCCGGAGTCAATTAAATAAGTACCAGTTACGGTCTGGGGTTGATGTAATCGATTTACTCCCTTTGTCCTTGTTTGTCTCCTCTGTGTTTAGCTCCCTGTGGGCAATAAAGAAACATATATGTATGTACATGTATGCTCATACATATGAGGATGTATTTATTTGCATGCCATTAGGTTGCATTCTTCATAGACTAGTTTGAACCTTTGATGAGTATTAACTTAGGCTGTCTCTTCACTGTAAAAATGGAAGTTAAAAGAAGAAAAAAATCTATAGTTCTGGGTTCAGTCCCACCGTGTGGTACCTTGGGCAAGTGTCTTCTATTATAGCCTTGGGTCAACCAAAGCTTTGTGAGTGGATTTGGTAGACAGAAAATGAAAGAAACATGCTTCTTGTGTGTGTGTGTGTGTTTGTGTCTCTGCTTGTCCCCCACTAGTGCTTGATAATCTGTTGATGTGTTTTTGTACCTGTAACTTAGTAGTTCATCAAAAGAGATCGATTAAATGAGTACCAGCCTTTAAAGAAACAAAGTACTGGGGTTGACTCATTCAACTAAAATAATATTCTTCAAGGTGGTGCCCCAGTAGGGTTGCAGTTTAATGATGGAAACAAGTTAAAAGAAAAAGATGGAAAAAGATAATGACAGAATGTCTTGGTAAAGAATATGAAAGTGCAGAGTGTGTTTTTATGGTTATCTTCTTTCGAAAATTTTAAAATCGAAACTGGGGTGTATTTTTGAGGTTGGAGCAGCCTTGACACTGAGAAAAGTTGAATGGCCATGGTTGGAATGCCTTTGATCATAGTTCTGCACAATTAGGATTGACTTGAGGCTAAACAACAGTAAATTACTAGTTAGGCAGGATGGTTGTGGCTAGACAACAACAACAATAGTTATTATACCAATCAATAGAAAGTATATTTTCTAGATTTCCAAATTCAGCTCAGGTTTGGCTGTACTTCGTATAATTACATAACAAATGGAGCCATCAATTTTCCTTAGATATATTTACTAACGCCTTTGTTTCTTCATTATGTCAATTCTAGATTTATTGCTTATTTCCAGCTGTATCTTCACTTCAATCAGTGACAATAATGATATAGATGTTTCAAAAGAAACCAATTTTCTGGTCAATTCTCTTCTAAGTCCTAAGTTGTTCAGCGGTAAATGGCTTTCTCATACTGATCTGTCCCTTTAAAAGAGGTTGTTGATGATGATTTTGTTTTGTTTTGTTTTGTTTTGTTTTTGTCTTCAATTTGCATCTTATTTTAATGAATTTACTCCAGTATAGTATTTAACTATAGAACAATATAATTGAAACATTCTTGAATTAAAAAATATTCCTTTTGCCTTTTAGAATTTTTAGAATGGTTATTTATAAAAGAATTTTATTTTGTTCATTATTTATTCAGTAAACTATTCTGTGGAAACAACAGATGTAAAACTTAAATCTTTTAATACCAATCTACCTGAGACCACCTCTGGTTCTATCATATTAACTTTCTGTTTGAAAGTGATCTAAATTTAAATCTTCTTTTGAAACTTCATGCCATGTCCCAAATACTAGGTTAATAATGACAATATTATTTTATTAAATTTTTCGATATTTTCAAAATTATTGAAACAAAGGCACTGTATTTCAATAGTATATGAATCCGAGAGAAGAATATGTTGAATAAAATCATAATTAACCTATGCACCTGTATTTTCTTTTACCCAAAATCAAGAACTTTTCAATACTCCCTTGTACTTAACTAAGAGTAAGCTATTGTACATAACTTCCATCAACCTGGGAAGAGCCTTTGACAGAGTCTTTTGTTTAGTGATTTGATGGTTTCTAAGGAAAGAGTAAATAAATGGCTTGTGAGAGCCATATATCCCCTGTACAGGGGTGAGAGTTAGCGATGAGTATAGCAATGATTTACTAACTATTGGTATTATAGGGGTCCACCAAGGTTCAGTACTCAGTGCCTTTCTATTTATCATAGTCATCCAGGGCATAATAGAAGAGTTTAAGGCTGAAATCCCACTGGACCTAGTTCTTATAGGATTGGAGAAAGAATTCCTGACAAGGAAGCAAAATTTAGAATCAAAGGGACTCAATGTTAAGCTAGAAAGACTAAAGCATCAGTAAGTAGAAAAATGGACAGGTCTATGCTACAATTAGAGAAATAGCCTTGCTCAGTATGTAGGCAAGGTGCAAGTAGAAATTCTATACAGTGTACTAAAGGCAAACACTAGACACACAAGAGGTATCATGGTATCAAAGGCAAGTAAACAAAGAAAACAGACATTTTATGTTAGATGTGCAGAGGGAATGGAAATAAATGTTCTCAATGCTCAGGAGGATCCTGAGAGATAGTAGATAGCTTCTGTTACCTAGGTGACCTAATTAGCAGTGGTGTACATGTTCTGAAAGTATAATAAACAAAGTAAAAACAGGGTAAAGAAAGTTCAGGGAGCTACTACCTCTGTTGATAACAAAAGGTTTCTCTCTCAGAGTGAAAGGCAGACTGTATGGTGCTTGTAAAGGAACTGTAATACTACATAGTAGTGATTTAACTATTATAACGATATACCAGTTATGTACTTAGTTTTCAGTTCCTGATTAATTGTTTTGAGGGATTTTTTTTTTAATCCAAGGAAAGAACATAACATATTTTACAAAGATAGAAAAAGCAAACAATAACAAATAGAAATAAAATAACAACCAATCATTTATATTAGATAACAACGTATTCATATATCTTTTTTTTTTTTATTGACATCTATAAAAATTATACAATTTTGATACAATGAAGTATATTTTTACAAAGTAGCTCCAGACACAATGATGTTTTCACAAAGCGTTCAGTTTCATAATTTACTTCCCTCATTTTAGACAATAAGAAAAAAAAAGCTTGATTGATTTGAAGAAATTTACAGACTCTAAAATAATATTTGTCTATTTATAGCAATATAAACAGCAACAACAATGACAACAATGAGAACAATAATAATAAAACATAAAATATTACAGTTTGTGAGTTCACATATAAGTTTCTATAAAGGTGGGAAAGAGAGGAATCTGATGTTTTAAGAATGACTCTTTGTTTGAAACAGAAAAAAAAGATGTCTAATTCTTTAAAATGATAAGTCAGTCCTGAAATATCAAATTCCTCTTTTCCACTCAGCATACAAACTTACCAAAATTCTCAAACCTCTGTGTAACGTTTTTTTTTTGTTTTTTTTTTTACTTGTATTTCATTTTATTTATTACAATGATGAAGTTTAATCATATTCAGATCCAATTGTAATGCTCAGGTCAGATCCAACATTCTTGGTGCTATGGAACCAAATATTTGTATCCAAAACAACTGAAAGAGAAAGCAGAAGGAAGCAGTTGATAAAAATCCAAATGAAAATCATCAATATGATTGAAACTAATTAGTTGATGATATTTATGATATCCTTCTGGAATTTTAATTTAAATTACACAAAGAAATAATGAAGCCATTGATTTTTAGCCAGCAGTCTTTAAAATCCTACAAAAGAATTGAGGCCATTGCCCTGTACTCCGTTGATAAACCATAGAAATGTTTTGATCAAATTTAATTTACAGAAATATCTAAATATGTAAAAGCACACACACACACACATGTACACACACACACATGTACACACACACATGTACACACACACATACACATTCTGGAAGGTTAACAGTAAAGGTGTAAGTGGAGTAGGCATTTTTGGCAAGAAAACGGGTAGGCAAAGTAACTGAGATAGTTAGAGTGTGTAATAGAATAATTAAACTAAGAACAGTCTGCAATAACATGACAGAAACATTTATCTCTACCATAATATGCAGCATAATCAGTACTGGTAGATGAACAGAAGAATAGTTTTCCCGAGGCACTCCTGCACACTACCTCTATAAGAAATAGCACTGATTTCATGATCATAGCTGGTGAAGTTAATGAACATGCTCGGCAATTTGATGATGGCTTCTAAGGTGTACATAACAGCTGTGGCTAGGCTCAAGGAATGAGGAAAGACATAAGCTTAGGAGTTTTGTAATGCAAGTATTGCATCACAACAATTTGCAACACTGGCTACAGGGAACCTATCAGACCCCTGATAAACACCCAACCAGGTGAACACAGAAGCCAGAAAGTCATAATACTCACGAAGAAACTAAATAGACAAATGACTGCATTTTATGAAGAAGAACATGCTCAACATAAACAAGAAGCCAGTGATTTTAGAGTAAGTGGTAGATAAATCCAGAGACTCAAGTAATTTAGAGAAGAAAGATCTGGAAGCATGGAGAGCTATTGCTCAGTTTTGCATTAAGTGTTGTGATTTTAATTAATAAAAACTCATTTTCATCTCACCACCTTCAAGTACAGTATTCTGCACTTTGACCTCTCTCTCTGTATGTATGTATATATATATATATATATATATATATATACAGAGTGCGATGGGTAAATCGTCGCCATTTTATATTCTTAATTTCAGGCATGCGCATTGATTGTTTTTGATTTTGTTGACTACACTGTATAGTAGGGTCAGTTGGGCACCATCTGAGAGAATAACAGCACCATGATGCAATCCACTCTGCCAGAAATTTGGAAACGACATGCTGTACTGCTTGGTATTCGTGTTGGAAACTCCAATATGAACATTTCAGAGTGTTTGGGTGTCAATCAGAGGACATGTACCAAGAGTGATAAAAATCAAACATCCAGTCAACATCATGGTGTTTGGAGTGATCACTAGTGATGGCAATGTTATGCCTCTATTCATCTTCCCACACGGCATGCATATATATATATGTGTATGTATGTACATGCATAGGTATATATAAATATGTATGCATACATATGAGTGTACTCACATGCACACACACACACTGACATACTTATATATACACATGTGTATTCCGTTAAGAATATATTAGAATACAAAATAGAGCTCATTTACCCTTAGAATTATCAGATAGCCGGCAGTATTATGGTATACTACCAATTCTAGGCAATTATATATCACCTGAGGAGATACAACTAGATCTTGTTATACAGGAAAAACTGTTACTTAATTTAAATTCAAATCCTGTATGTATGTGGATCTATGTTGTATCGAAACATATGTAGTGGTCATTAAACAGCTGGCGAATCATACTCCCGCTTCCTTTTGACTCTATTTATTCTTTCTTTTATATATATATATATATATATACATGCATATATATATATATATATATATATATATACATACACACACACACACATATATATACATGTATATATAAGTGAAACTATGATATCACATTACAATATAGATGTTATTGTTTCACTTTTGACATGTAATACAGAACCTGTGTAAGACATTGCTCCAGGTCCACATTAGGCAAGAAAGTTGAAAATTTTTTTGGCCCATGACACTCCACTTTCTGTATATCGATATGAATGTATGCATATTAATGTAATTGAAAAATGTTTATTCACTAATGAATGTATGGGTAACCTACAACAGCTTAAAGAAACAGCATAACTGTATATAAAACAACACAAAATAAAAAATGCATTTTGAGTTTTAACGCATATCAGAAGACTATAAACTATATAACTAATGTAACTTGGTATATGATTGAACCTGATGATATCTTCCTTAGGAATATGTAATTGAGGAAAATATTTGTGGATAATTATAATACTCTAATTAATTGGATAATGTTCTTTGGATAAAAATTACAATTTTATCAAGTAGATTTAGAATTGAGATTAATATAATAAATGTATCATCAATAATGATCAGTGTGTATACAAGAAATAGATTCACAGAGTGAATTAGGAATTTTTAAGGACCACAAAAGTACTTCCGATCTACAACAATAATACAAACATGAATACAAAAAGCACATTCAAGGAAACAAACAGGAAGATTTGTAAATAAAAGGAGGTAAATTAGAAAGAACAGCCACACTAAGAAACTATTGATAAATTAAGAACAAGGATTGTGAGCAAGCAGTACACCCCTTTAAGACAAAGTAATATGTTTAAGAATAGTATTGAAGTTAGCAAGGTAAGGTTAATATCCCATGGCTGTCAAACTAATGATTAATATAAATATATAAAGTGAGATAAAAAGGTATATACTAGGGCAGATGATGGATCACCATTATCTTAAATTTAATCTAAGATGTGGTGCAGAATAAAGGGAGAAAAAAAATATCATAAGCATTACAGTATAGTTAATTAAACCACCTTTAGTGTGAATTTTATCCTCTTTATCATCTTTGTATATTGCTCTTAAGTGAAAATGTTAAAATGAATCTTAGTTTTATCTTTTTAATGTCTGTTCCTGCATCAGTAAAACACATGGAGTAAGGAAGGAGTCTGACTTCTTCAGTCAAATCTAATATGTTTTTTTTCTTTCTTTCTTCTTTGGCCTACTGTGATGACTCACAAGTAAAGTCCAGAGGTTTTTCTTTTTTCATTTTCTCTTTTTCTTTGGTTTGCTGTGACTATTCACAAGTAACTCCCGAAAATTCAATGGAACATTTTGATTGGTGCAAAAATCATAAATGTCTTTAAGTAAAAACATTGGACTACAAACACATGAAGATGGAGACAAACTCAAAATTCATAGATATTATGAATAATCTTTAATAATATCTTATGAATATGAAAGGGTCCTCACAAATGAATATGTAGGATGCTGAAACATATGTCATAATACATTAATAAAGCCTACAAATTTCCATCTGCAAGACATTATTGTTATCATTATATTTATTCTAAGCTGAAAGGAGTTCTACATGTATAACCATCCCACGGGATTAACCAAGAACTAAAAGTACAGGAGCTTTCAAGAGCATGTTCTATGACTTAAATGAGCCCTGGGACTGATATAACCAACTAAGACCCTTGAAAGTGGTGCCCTTCCCCCATGGCATCAATCCAATAACAGAAACAAGTAAAAGAGTACACTTACTTATGTACATGCACATACACATACATATGCACATACATACATACATACACACATACACACATACATATTTACATACATATGTACATACATCTATATGCTTAGATACTGTCACATATGCATACAACCAATAGATTGTAAAGAGACGATAACCACAAGATAGTGATGTGTGGGTGGCTGCTGTACTGCAAACACTCCGAAGCCATGGAAGCAGGAGAAAAACTAGACATGATGATGATGATAAGGAGGAGGGGGGAGGATGATGATGATGACAACGATGCTGCTGCCACCGCCACTGCAAACAATGATGACAACGATGATGATGATAACGGTGAGTAGGCAGAAGAGGATAAACAGGAGAAAGAGGAAGTGGAAGAGGAGGAGGATAAACAGGAGAAAGAGAAGGAGGAATAAGAGGAGGATGCTGATGGTAGAAGTGATGGTGAGGATAAAAACGATGATGATGAAGATGATGATGATGATGATGATGATGATGATGATAATGATGGTGATGATAATGATGGTGATGATTGGTGGTGGTGGTGACAGTAGTGGTAATGATGATTGTTTTTTTTCAATCAGATGAAGAAAAGGAATCACTAAAGCCTTCTTTCTTTCTTTCTTTCTTTCTTTCTTTTCTTTTTCTTTGGTGCATGGCTTCCTTGTCTAATAGAGAAATGGGAGACAGAAATTATCCTCAGAACAGAGATCTGCTCTTAATGGCTTGCAATAGGATGAACTCTACAAGAACCACCCAAGGGCTAATCTCGGTGACAAATTAACCCTTTAGCATTTACTCCAGCCATATCCAGCCCAAATATTCTATCTGTTTTAAGTCCAAACTAGTCAGATTCTACCTCTCACACCTTCCCTACAATGTCATTTTGAAAATATACAATCACATCATCGAAATTTCTATGCTACAAGACGATAAATGATTAGTTGAAAACAACATAACTAAACGAACATTACATCTGACAGAGTCATGTGAATGCTAAAGGGTTAAATCTGTCATCAAACTCCAAGCACAATCCATTTGATGAGCTTCTGCAACATTTCCCTCTGCCCCATTTTATTCAAAAGGTATCCAAAATAATAGTAGAAGAGACTTGCCCAAGGTTCCACATAGCGGAATCAAACATTGAACATGCAATCATGAAGTTAACTTCTTAACCACACAGCCATGCATGTACCCACAAATTTTGATAATATGAGCATCAGTGATGATGATGATGATGATGGTAGAGATGATTATAATTACGATGACTACAACTATCAACCATACACCTATGGATACACACATAAATTCAAAACCTAGAACACACCAACACATTTATAAACATACTGATATACTTACAAAGTATAAGGCTGTTAATAATTTGGATTGAAAAATAGCAGCAAGTTTGTAAATGGTTTTTGACACATTAGTAAGAAAGATATTTAGATACAGCACATTTAGATAAATTTGTCCATTAGTAAAAACAGAAATTTGTCATTATATAGAATGTTAGGATGTTAAAAAGAAAATGGAAATAGCTTTACTAAAGATAAAGAAAAAAATTAATATTTTCTTTCTCCTATATATGCATGCAAGTGTGTGGGTGTATTATGGGTACACACACACACACACACATATATATATAATAGATATTTATTATACATATATATTGTTGCATATATTTAGATTATATTAAAAATTTGTGGACTAGAAATCATTAATGTCTTTGTCAAAAAGAAGAAAAAAAATATGAATTTTAATGGCAGACATTTGAATTGAATTGATCTCAACACAATCTTATTCATGCCTAATGGGTAATTCACAAATCGCCTGTTTAAGATAAGCATGTCTTGGTGAAAGTTTCCAAAATACTTTGTTTCTTTTTAGTATTCACCAGACAAAAGCTAAATTCACTGAAGTGGAAAGTGATAGAAAGGTGCACACTGAGTGACAATATTAGGTTACATTATATTACATTAAACTGTATTGTGTTTCATTCTGTTCAGCTTTTGGTAAAAAAAAAATGTGATGCAAGGAAATCACTTTGGGGTCTAGGATATAATATGAAATAAAATGGATGGATAATAAGATTTAGGTTCATTAAGATTTTCAGAGATTTCATTTCGTGCTGAAATGGTTCCATTAATACCGATGGATTGGTTTGCTGTATTGGTTTTCCTATTTCAAAAGATAGATTAGGACAGGAGGCCATGATGTCTAGTTATTGTGGTCACTGTTCAATTTTCAGCTTCAATAGGCATGAATTACAGCCTGAGAGCAGTGGTAAGGGGAGGACAGAGAACAAGAGAGAGAGAGAGAGATAGAGCAAGAGAGAGGCAGTGAACATGAGAGAGAGAAGCAGAGAACAAGAGAGGGAGAGAGAGAGAGAAAAGCAGTAAAAATAAGAGAGAAACAGAGTAAAAAGAAAAAAAAGAGAGAGAGAGAGAAAGACAACATACATGAGAAAGAAGAACAGAGAACAATAGGCAGAAAACAAGTAAGACAGGAAATGTAAGAATAAGGGAAAGAAGCATTGAAAAGGAGTGAGAAGGGGAGGGAGGAAGAGAAAAAGAGAGAGGTAGATAGAAAGAGAGAGAGATAGAGAGAAAGAGCATGACAGCATATAGAGGGAGAAAGAGAAAGAGCAAAAAAGAAAGAGTGATAGATAAAGAGAGTGGAGAATCATACAGAGAAAAATGAAAAGAGAGAAAATGAGTGCATCAAGTAGATAAACAGGTAGATTAAATTAAGATTACTGAGCTGAAGATAAAACACAGGTAAAGAATAAGAAATGGAAACAATAGTGTAATATATATACATATAGGCGTAGGAGTGGCTGTGTGGTAAGTAGCTTGCTTACCAACCACATGGTCCCGGGTTCAGTCCCACTGCGTAGCATCTTGGGCAAGTGTCTTCTACTATAGCCTCGGGCCGACCAATGCCTTGTGAGTGGATTTGGTAGACGGAAACTGAAAGAAGCCTGTCGTATATATATATATATATATATATATGTATGTGTGTATGTGTTTGTATGTCTGTGTTTGTCCCCCCAACATCGCTTGACAACCGATGCTGGTGTGTTTATGTCCCCGTAACTTAGCGGTTCGGCAAAAGAGACCGATAGAATAAGTACTAGGCTTCCAAAGAATAAGTCCTGGCGGTGCTCCAGCATGGCCACAGTCAAAAGACTGAAACAAGTAAAAG
>NC_068984.1:23524776-23529805 GCF_001194135.2 Octopus bimaculoides
TGTGTGTGTGTGTTATTTTTTTACTACACAAAAGGGGCTACACACAGAGGGGACAAACAAGGACAGACAAACAGATTAAGTCGATTATATCGACCCCAGTGTGTAACTGGTACTTATTTAATCAACCTCGAAAGGATGAAAGACAAAGTCGACCTCGGTGGAATTTGAACTCAGAACGTAGCGGCATGCTAACGTTTCTGCCAGCTGCTGCCAAATACATATATGTGTGTGTGTGTGTGTGTGTGTGTGTGCGTGTGTGTGTAGGTGTATGATGCACATAAACAAGCTTTGTGTTGCCAAGTTTTCTCTGTGAAACTATTAGTTAAAAGAGGATGTAGTAAACGATGAACGTACATGTATCTGCTTATTTGTCTCCACTACACACATACACAGACACATGCACATACACACACATGCAAACAAATAAAATGTATATATACATATCATACATATATATATATATCATCATCATCATCATCATCATCATTGATTAACGTCTGTTTTCCATGCTGGCATGGGTTTGACGGTTTGACTGAGGTCTGGAGAGCCAACGGCTGCACCAGGCTCCAATCTATATTTTTATATATATATATATATATATATATATATATAATACATGTAAAAATATATGATATAATATATGTAACAATACATTATATATATAAATGCATTCTTTGTTTTACTCTTTGATTTGTTTCAGTCATTTGACTACAGGTAATGAAAGCTATAGAGATGGACATAGCTTAATTAATTAGGAAGAGATGCAGTTTGGTTTTGTGCCAGGGAGAAGCACTAGTGATGCTATATTCCTGGTAAGGCAGCTGCAGGAGAAGTACTTAGCCAGAAATAAACCTCTGTACTTGGCTTTTGTTGACATGAGGAAAACCTTTGACAGAGTCCCCCACTCCCTCATCTGGCGGACAATGCAGAAGCTGGGGATAGATGAGTGGTTGGTGAGAGCTCTACAAGCCATGTATAAAGATGCAGTCAGTAAGGTGAGGGTTGGCAATGAGTAAAGCAATGAATTCAGTGTACAAGTAGGAGTTCAGCAATGATCAGTTCTCAGCTCCCTCTTGTTCATCATAGATCTCCAGGCTATAACAGAAGAATTTAAGACAGACTGCACATGGGAGTTCCTCTATGCTGATGACCTTGTTCTTATAGCTGAATCACTACCAGAACTAGAGAAGAAATTTCAGGAGTGGAAGCAAGGTCTGGAATCAAAGGACCTTAGAGTTAATTTAGCAAAGACCAAAGTTTCAGTAAGTAGGAAAATGGACAAATCACAAATTCCTTCAGGGAGATGGTCCTGCTCGATATATAGAAAAGGTGTCAGTAGAAACTCCATAAGGTGTATCTGATGCAAACTATGGATACATATGAGGTGCAGTAATATCAGAGGAAGGTTAACAATGAAAGTAGTCTTTGAGTGTGACAGATGTATAGGTACAATAAACATTAGTAATGTACAGAAAATAGACTCCATCAAATGTGAAGGAGGATACTTCGAAGTAGTAGATAGCTTCCATTATCTAGATAACCAAGCCAGCAGTGGAGGTGGATGTCCTGAGAACATAGCTGCTAGAATAAGAATAAGCTGGGCAAAGTTCAGAGAGCTTCTACTTTCGTTGGTACTTTTGTTGGTAACAAAGGGCCTCTCCTTGAGAGTGAATGACTGATTGTATGATGCCTGTATGCAAACACCCATGTTAAACAGCAGTGAAACATGGGATGTGACTGCAGAGGCCATGTGAAGGGTTGAAAGAAATGAAGCTAGTATGCTTCGCTGGATGTGCTATGTCAGTGTGCACATACAACAGTGCAAGCATCTTGAGAGAAAAATTAGGTACAAGAGACATCAGATGTGGTGTGCAAGAGAGAACACTGTGCTGGTATGGTCATATGATGTGAATGGATAAGGACAGCGTCATAGAGAAGAGCCAATCTCTGATTGTGGAGGGAATCTTTGGAAAAAGTACACCCAGGAAGACATGGGATGAGGTGGTGACAAGAATAGGGATGCTGTTAGTAAGGTGAGGATTGGCGATGAGTATAGCAATGAATTCAGTATACAAGTAGGGGTTCACCAAGAATCAGTCCTCAGCTTTCTCTTGTTCATCATAGTCTTTGAGACCTTTGGCAATTTGCTGTGCTTGAGAAGACACATCAATCCAAGTGAAATTATAGTCAGTACCAGTGACTCATAAAAAGCGCCCATGCCAGTGTCACATAAAAGGGATTCATGCTGGCAACATGTAAAAAGCACCTGTGCCAGTAACAAGTAGAAGGCGCCCATGCTGGTGACATGTAAAAGGCACTCAATTCACTCTTGGAGTGGTTGGCATTAGGAAGGGCATCCAACTAGAAACTAGAATTTCTTCATTTGTAATTTAATTTTGACCGATTGAGGTAATTTCTCATTGTAAACATCAAATCAAAGTGAAACACTTTGGTATGTTGGATACTAGTAAGTACAGTACATAATATTTATATATGTGGAGTGTAACTTGTTTTGCTACATTAAGCAAATGTCCAAATAGCTTGAAGAGGAAAATAAATCAGTTAAAGAAAAAAGAGTTAAAACTTTTAATCATTTTTGTACACTTTATATACTTAGAATTTTTAAATTGCTACACACACACGTACACACAATCAATTTTCATATGCTTTTCAGTGCTGTCAAGGATTGGACAACCTATCTTGAATCGTTATTTCACAATAGGGTGCCATTCCTGTTCCCAACCTTTTTAATCATTTCTTTTGAAAAGCAGGGACAGAGTGTATCTATTCTCAAACCAGGAGTCTCTCTCTCTTTCTGTCTCTGTCTGTCTATCTGTATCTCTCTCTCTAATCTCTCTCTCTCTCTCTCCCACACACACACACATAATTTATAATTCAAATATTACTTACTTATTTCACCTGGGTTGACAACCACATTAATAGAAGCAACACACTCATAATAACACTCTGGTGGAGGTTCAAGCTGCCACTTCTTGTGTCCAGTCACCTGAGCTTGCCATGATGGGTCACCAACATTATCAACCTAGACAAAAGAAAGGTCATGAAACATTAATAACCTTATACAGGTTCATTACCACCTAAAAGAAAAAAATATAATTAATTTGTGTCTTCTACTATAGCCCCAAGCTGCCAAAGACTTGTGAGTGACTTTGGTGGATGGAAAGTGTATAGAAACCCATGATATATATAAACTAGCTGATGTACCCAGTAATTCCCGGGAAAGCAGGGCTTATCCCTTGGTTTCATTCTCATAATTGTTTCGCAAATCCAATAACAACAATTCAAAGTATGTAGCCCTTAAAACGGTTTTTGTGCATTTACAGAGAATACTGAACTGTCTTACACAGAATCTTGTTTTTAGGAATAACCAAATCGTGAAGTCAGTTATGTAATAACATGAAATTAGTTACCCAATAGTAAGAATTCAAATAAAGTAGCCCTGAAAAGGGCTTTAATGCATTCCCAGAGTATATAAAACAAAGGAGGAAATACTAATAAGGTATGTATACTAAAATCATGAAGTATGTTACATAATAACAGGCTAATCAGGTAGGAGATAATAATTCAAAGTAAATAATTCTGGAAAGGACTTTTGTGCATTCCCAGAGAATATTACCCTCAGCGGCGCTAGTGTTGGTATATTTTTGAATATGTCACTAACGGAAATAAGTGGATCTATTGTTTAGGAAAATACTATTTACTTGTTTAAGGGTTGTACTGGATAAATTGTGAAAATAACTCTAACAGTTCAAATACTAAGAAATAAAGCATACTCAATTTCATTTTTACCAAATAATACTGGTTTTAAATTTTGGGCACAAGGCCAGTAATTTCAGGGAAGCAGGTAGGACTATTATATTGACACTAGTGCTTGACTGGTACTTATTTTATCAACTCCGAAACGATGAAAAACAAAGTCGACCTCGGATGAAATGCTGCTAAGCAATTTGCCTGGCATGCTAACGATTCTGTCAGTTCATTGCCTTATATTGTTCTAAATTATTCCTGTACTGCTTCTTGAATTCTTTCAGTGCTCTTTCCTTTCCTTCTGATTGAAAAAATCAGTGTAGTATAAACTACCGTTTAGTGTCCAGTGAGGGCTATCAACCTGATAAATAGCAAAAGAAAACAGTAATCAACACCACCCTTCAATCTTACTACACTTTTGTCCAAACAATTGGAACAAAACAAAAATATTGTGATTGTGGTGTATGTCATGCTTGAATACTTACTAATTCAGTATTGATTTGTTGACAGAAATAAATCAATCATGATAAGGATGATGACGATGATCATGGTGATCATGGTGGTGGTGGTGGTAGTTATGGTGGTGATGGTGGTGAAAGTGATAGTGTTGTAACAGTGATAATGATGATGATGACGACAATGACAGTGGTGGTGGTGAAAGTGATAGTATGGTACCAATGATGATGATGATGATGGGTGGGGTGGGTGGTGATGGCAGTGGTATTGGTGGTGTCTGTGACAGTGATGTTGATGGTGGTAGTGGTGATGACAATGAACCAGTATTAAATAGCTTCTCAGCCTTGACTGATAGGAAAGATTTTTTTTCAAAGCACCAGCCTCCAAGGCAAAGTGAGCAATGAGCTAAATCATTGCTTTGCATTATTTAGAATGTGAAAAGGCGGTGAGCTGGCAGAAATGTTAACACGCTGGGCAAAATGCTTAGCAGTATTTCGTCTGTCTTTATGCTCTGAGTTCAAATTCCGCCGAGGTCAACTTTGCCTTTCATCCTTTCAGGGTCGATAAATTAAGTACCAGTTGCATACTGGGATCGATCTAATCGACTGCCCCCACCCCAAATTTCGGGCCTTGTGCCTAGAGTAGAAAAGATTATTTAGAATGTGCAGGTGACAAAGATGTGGACAAATGAATGAGCTAGTTAAACACTGGGTGGGGGTGTTCTTTTGTGAAGCGTGAATTTGCTTTTGTTTACACAAACACACACACACACACACATATACATATCTCATCATCACCATCATCA
>NC_068984.1:23529890-23533004 GCF_001194135.2 Octopus bimaculoides
ATATATATATATATATATATATATATATATATATATATATATGTATATTTCTGAGCTGAAAATAAAACACAGGTAAAGAATAAAAAATGGAAACAATAGTGTAATATATATACATACATATTTGCTTTTGTTTAGAAAACTAACTGAAGCATAGTTTTAAGTACTATTAACATAATCAGAGGTAAAACATAATGGTAAATATAAGATTTGAACTAATCACCAAGTAGTAAATAGAGCAGCACATGAACCTCGGAGTCACTGTAATTGTTTATTTTAAAAGCATATTTCACATACCACAACAGATAAACATTTTAATGGACTTACTAAACAGAATAGTGACTTTGTTATGAACCTTAGTTGAGGATTTAGTTGTGCACAAATCATGTAGTAAGTGTGTATGTATATATATATATCATCATCATCATCATCCTTCGCTTCTTCATCATGTTTTGACAGTCTGTTGTCTGTTCATCTGCTCAGCATCCAGTGATACTTGCCATTAATTCAATAAGTTCATTTGCTGAAACAGTTCACATCCACTATGCTGCATCCTATGATTTCAATGTATCTTGGCTTGGGTAGTTACATACTATTTAACCCTAACAAGTACTACTACCCTGGGTCAGAGCAGACCTGGGAACAATAGTAGGCAAGAGGTGGTTCCATACCTCTCAAAACCCTGGGACTCCCAAGCAAGGGCCCAAATACCGGATTGATAAATGAGGGTAAAAGGAACATGTTGCTGAATTTTACTACTACAACAATCAAGCAAATTTTGGTCAAGAAAACAAGCAATCAAAAATATTAATCACCTTTGTTATCACAGGTATATTTCAAAGTGTGGTATATTTAATAGTAACATCACAATAATAGCAATAATAGGGGATTTGATACAAAGGTGGAGTGCAAGGTAACATATTTTCAGGGGTCTCATTTTCAGGAATATCTTTCAGGTTTCAAACTTTTTTACACATTTTTTTTTTCCATTTCAGGCTCAATTAATACCAATCAAATGCTTTATTCAATCAGCTATTTTCATAGTCTAGGTTTGTTTAAGCAAAGTTAACTGGAATCACTCAACATTAACATCCATGTGATATGAAGAAAAAATTTTAAAATAGCAAAAAATACCTACATGCATTTCAGCACCATATCCAGGAGTTCCCATGAAGATCCAATCTGTTCTACTAGATTCTGAAACTGCTGGTAGGAAGTATGGCTTGGAATAATGTTGACGTAATATCCCTCCAGCCACAATATCACAGTTGCTCCTGAAGAAATGAAAAAGAAAAAGAATTTTTTTAAAAATCAATCATTTCAAAACCTAAACTCCAAACTGCCCCAAACAATAACTCACAACCACAGTCGAAAATAAAAATATAAATCTATAACATATAAACAGCAATTGCTCAATAATTTATTTGCCAGAGATCTTTAATCAGTCTATCACAACACCAATGCAAAAGGCTCACTCAAAATCTGTAAAAGACACCTGTACAAGAAAATTGGGTTGAGGGCTACTGGAGATCTGTATAAACAAAGGATGAATTCAACAAACAAACTGTGTAACTAAAAGAATTGGAGCAGGACAACAAAAACTGAAAGAAGCCCATTGTATATATGTATATATATATGTGTGTGTGTGTGTGTGTGTGTGTGTGTGTGTGTGTGTGAGTGTGTTTGTCCCCTCCATCATCGCTTGACAACCGATGCTGGTGTGTTTACATCCCCGTAACTTAGCGGCTCGGCAAAAGAGACCGATAGAAAAAGTACTAGGCTTGGGGTCGATTTGCTCGACTAAAGGTGGTGCACCAGCATGGCCGCAGTCAAATGACTGAAACAAGTAAAAGAGTATATATGTACTACATAGATACATCTATAGATATATAAACACACACACACATGCATGTATGTGTAATGTATTTTATATATATATATATGTATTATGAGGGTGCATGACCTAGCGGTTAGGGTATTAGGGTGTTGCACTCACGGTCATGAGATCATGGTTTCAATTCCTAGACTGGGTGGTACATTGTGTTCTTGAGCAAAATGCTTCATCTCATGCTGCTATGATGTGTGGTACGCAGTGCACTTGTTTAGATAACAACAATTTGATGAAGAGAGTGGGCTAATGTACAGCACACACATTTGATCATTATAAGCAAATCATTTGTGCAGGTCATTCAGCAAAAGCTGAATGCTCATAAGTCATCTTCAACATGAGAGTCCAACATATATATATCCATGTATTATATTTTATATGATAATGATGATGATGCATATTATATTATATGTGTGTGTGTGTGTCATCACCATCATCATCACCATCACTGTCCTTTAATATCCACTGACTGTGCTGGCATGGGTTGGACAGTTTGACAGGAGCTGGTAACCCAAAAGACTGCACCAAGCTCTAATATCTGCTTTGGCATGGTTTCCCTGGTTAGATGCTCTTCCTAATGCCAACCACTCCGAGAGTCTAGTGGGTGCTTTTACATGTCACCGGCACGAGGGTCAGTCAGGTGGTACTGGCAACGGCCATGCTCAAATGGTGATTTTTACGTGCCACCTGCACAGGAGCCAGTCCAGCGACACTGGCAACAACCTCGCTTGAATGATTTTTCATGTGCCAGTAAGGCGACGCTGGTAACAATCATGCTCAAATGGTGCTATTTACATGCCAGACAGCTGCTCTGGCAATGGTCATGCTCGGACGGTGCTGTTAGCACTCCACTGGCACGGGTGCCATATATATATATATATATATATATATATATAATCATCATCATAATCATATAATCATTTAATGACAGTTATCCATGCTGGCAAGCTGGAAGGCTGCACCAGACTCCAGTCTGACCTGGCATGGTTTCTACAGCTGGATGCCCTTCCTAACCCCAGCCACTCCAAGAGTGTAATGTATGCTTTTATGTACCACTGGCATGGGTGCCATTTGCATGACACCAGTATCTGCCACAACTGCAATTTTATTTGGCTTGATGGGCCTTCTTCAAGCTTAACATAACACCACAGGTCTTGTTCATTCATCGTTGCCTCCATGAGGCCCCTTTATATAAATATATTTATATATATATACATATATATATATAT
>NC_068984.1:23533474-23534550 GCF_001194135.2 Octopus bimaculoides
TATATATATATATATATATATATATATATATATACACACACACACACACACGCACACACACACACACACATACACACATATCATCATCATCATTTAATATTTGTTGTCCATGCTGGCATGGGTTGGACAATGTGACCAGAGCTGGCAAGCTGGGAGGGGGGCTGCACCAGACTCCAGTCTGATTTGGTATGGTTTCTACGGCTGGATACCCTTCCTAGCACCAACCACTTTACAGAGTGTGCTGGGTGCTTTTTACAAAGTACTGCACAGGCACTTTTATGTGACACCCCACGGGTGATTTTACATGGCACTACACAAGCGCTTTTATTTGATGCCACATGGGCACTTTTATGTGATGTCACAAAGGCACTTTTACATGGCACTACATGGGCACTTTTACATGCCACCGCTCTGAGTGCTTTGCACCACTGGAAGGATCAGTCTTAACACTTCTGCTGTGGGGTATGGGTCTTCTTGAGTATAGGTCATCTCGCCTGAAAGGTTCAGCTTCCTGAGGTCATTCTTCAGTACTTCATCTCATGTCTTCCTGGGTCTCCCACTTCCATGCTTTCCATCTACTTTGAGAGATCAGCACTTCTTTAAGGTGATGTCAGCACCCATCCACATCACATGACCAAACCAGCACAGTCTTCTCTCTTGCACACAGCAACCAATTCCTCTTATGCCTAACTTCTCTCTCAGAACACTGGCACTCTGTTGAACATGTACACTTACATTACACATCCAGCAGAGTATACTGGCCTCATTCCTTTCTAACCTTCGCATGTCTTCTGCATTCAGGACCTATGTCTCATTACCATGTAGAATTGTTGTCTGTATACATACAATCTTCCTTTCACTTGGAGAGAGGGATCTTTTGTGGCCAACAGAGGTATTATTATTTTATGGTTTTTACTTTGTATTCTATACTTCTTTATTGTGTATTTACTTATTAAATTTTTCTATATGTGACTGGATTTTCATGGATGAGTTCATGAACTTTGGTTCTTTTCTCTAAATTATATATTTATATTATATATATGTGTGATTGTGTGTGTGTGTGTGTGTGTGTGTGT
>NC_068984.1:23537468-23539053 GCF_001194135.2 Octopus bimaculoides
AAATATGGGCTCAAATTATCAGCATAAGGGGAATAATCCAGGATGGTGTCAATTTTTATGCTGCGAATACGAAAAATATGGGAACTATTCGTGGTTACCAAGCTGTATACATTTACATTAGTGATCAAAATTTGAAAAGGTTGTTAAAATAATGTAATTAACTTACCAGCCTATGTACCAGGGATTCGAAGAATCAGTTAAATTAACTCGGGCTGGATCCATTTGAAACACCTCACCTAAATTCTTAAATTTGGTTTGATAGGGGAAAAACTGACAGTTCCGTTCCGAACTAGACAAAGCCGGACTGTCTTCGCCATAAATTCCCTTAAAAAACTCAAATGAAAATACATCCAGAGCCGTCCAGTTCTTCATGCCATCGGTAATAATAACAGGCCGACCTGAATAAGCATACTGTTTTTCGAAATCGGCAACTGATATCCCGGAAACACGATCGACATGTGTTACATTCCTGCAAAATTTACAATCTGCTGGGGGTCTGAATAGCAACGCTATACTCTCGTGGACATCTATTAGACATCGCTCATTGTAAAGATTGTAATCATTGAAACTAAACCACCAGCTCGTCACTTGCTCACCACTCACGGGCACGTTGAGAAAGAACACGCAGAAAATGCTAGCGAGCAAAAGCAGAATTGCGTACATAAAATATCTAGTAGTTCTAGACCAAACTAAACCACCGTTAGCAATCCTTTCTTCTTCTTCTTCAATCTGTTTCTTTGTCTTCGGTCTAATATCCGTAATACATGACAATGTAGATAAATGGTGTCCGTCTATACCCAGCTGTGTCGCTCGCTCGTACAGACGTTGGAACAACACCCGAGGTGTCTCTCCGTTCGACGATATGGTTTTATCTGTTGACATTTGCGACGATTCCATATCCGAGAAGGAAAAAAAAACCTCTAACCGCTTCCGACTACATATAATAAGTGATCAGGGTCGAAATGCGGCCTGTTAGGCCGCCTCTCTAAGTTGGTAATTTCTTAATTGCTCCGCCTCAAAGCTAGAAACTCTACAAACACGTTTCCGATCTTACTCCGCCTTGTTTACTTCACATGACGACAGTTTTACACTCTCCTCGTGAAGGTGACAACACCCAACATCATTTCTTCCTTTTTAGTTCGTACAACAGCTGTTGCTGATGATATAGTTTTGTTGTTATTTGTTACTATTACTGTTACCGCTGTTGTTGTTAAACCCCAGGTCAGCTCTGATTGAATATACTTAAAATCAAAAACAGTCTCGCCGTCATCACTCTGTCTTTTTTAAGTATGTGGAGCGAAAAATATTTGGCTGTTATTTCTCGCGATCACGTAGAGGCTTTAGCTGGTATTGTTATTGTTGATAGTTTTGTTATTGCTCGGTCAAACTTGCTATTGTAGTTGTACCACTTCGACATAAGCGATTGAAATCGAACGTAAACCATTGACGCGAAAAAATTTATAGTTACAAGTAGTTGGAATAAAAAGAAATATAAGAGAAATGATAAGTGCCTGAAAATAGCAGATATTATGCCTTTTAATTTTTGTATGCAATATATATATATATATATATATATATATATATA
>NC_068984.1:23540121-23542284 GCF_001194135.2 Octopus bimaculoides
AAAAAAAAAAAAAAAAGACGAAGACAAGTTGTGTAGAAAACAAAGGAACACAGAAAGAAAACAAGGAGAGAAAAAAAGAATGTGTAGTGGCTAGCAATCTATCATGGCGAATGTATGCATGTATGCACATGTGTGCTCGCGCGCATAAGTGCTTAAAACGCATGTTCATGACACAATCATAATAGTTGACAGAAATAAGAAAAGTTGCTTAAAATAAGTTTTAAAAATCAAAATACATCGACAAAATCCTGATGAATACTATAAAATACAACTGTTAGCACTTTTAACTATCATATTGGCTCTTTAGATAATAAAATTATATTTGGTAGGAATTATCAATATTTCTTTCAGGTTTAGTTTCCGACTGAAATTTTTTTATAAAGTGTCTTTCTTTTGCTTTGCGTAATTATTCGTCATCTTGCTTTATTTTGAAAAAGGAGGATATTTTAAACATTTACATAAATGTCAAGATGTTCACTACATGGATAGTTGATTTGTTGCTTATGTATCCCGATTCTATCTATTAATTCTATCCCTATTTGACTGATAAAGCACATAAGTTGAAATAGTGAGACATATATCCACCCATACACTTATGTCTCAGTATTTGCAAGCAGAGAAATACAAAGACTATGATTAGGATTATCGGCAACTATGCTGAAAGCTAGACAGGCAGATAGAGAAAATCAGTCTGTAGAGTACCATCAGCTAACAGGTCGTGGCTTAGGTGTAGAACCACCCATCTTTCAAGGAGCTTTGTTTTTGACTGATTCCCAACTGCACCAGGCCATTGTGGCGACGCGCCTTCTAGCATGAAGACCGGTTCTTGTTTAAGACAAATCTGTTTGATTTGCAACTAAAACTTTTTCAGTTTATCAGGGTATCGATCGGAATTAATGTTTCGTTAGAGAGAAATATCAAAACAAAACTACACATTTTGCACGTTCATTTACTGTGCAAGATATTCTCAAATTATATAATAATAAAATTACAAAACTATGAAATCATTAAACATATTAGAGAATATATGAACAACGCAGGTGTGGCTGTGTGGTAAGTAGTTTGCTTCCCAACTACATGGTTCCGGCTTCACTCCCACTGCGTGGAACTTTGGTCAGGTGTCTTCTACTATAGCTTCGAGCCGACCAAAGCCCTGTGAGTGGATTTGGTAGACGGAAACTGAAAGAAACCCGTCATATGTGTGTGTGTTCACCACTGGATAACCGGTGTCGGTTTGTTTACGTCCCCGTAACTTAGCAATTCGACAAAAGAGGCCAATAAAATAAGTACCAGGCTTTAAGAAACCAAAATAAGTACAGGGGTCAATACATTCGACTAAAATCCTTCAAGGCGGTGCTCCAGTATGGCAGCAGTCTAATGACTGAAACAAGTAAAAGATAAAAAATAAAAGAAGGAAAATCTACAGCTTTATCTTTTGATTTTGCTTGTATGTGAGTGTGCATGTGATCTTGTAAATGTTTTCTTGCATCAATGGTGGAATGCACTCCTGTAGGGATTCTTTGGTTGCCGTGGTGACATTCTGCTTCTCTGTTTGGGCAATGTGTCTCGTCTTTATCGTTGCTGCAGTTGTTACTGCTACTACAGCTGGTACTGCAGTTGGTGTCGTTGAGCTTCTGTATGCTGTCTGAGTTGTAGAGATCATTAAGGCTGATCGTTTGCGTCTTGGCGAAGCGTTATTCTGATCATTGCTAGTTCTTACTTTCAGAGTATCTTTAATACTAGCGGTATTAATGCTCAATGGTTAAAGCGTCGCATGGCTCAGTGGTTAAAGCGTCGAGCTTACGATTATGAGGTTGTGAGTTCGTTTCCCGGACCGGGCTGCGCGTTGTATTCTTGAGCAAGACACTTTACTTCACATTGCTCCAGTTCACTCAGCTGTAGAAATGAGTTGCGACATCACTGGTGCCAAGCTGTATCGGTCTTTGCCTTTCCCTTGGATAACATCAGTGGTGTGGGGAGGGGAGGCTGGTATGCATGGGCTACTGCTAGCCTTCCACAAACAACCTTGCCCGGACTTGTGCCTCGGAGGGTAACTTTCTCGGTGCAATCCCATGGTCATTCATGACCGAAGGGGGTCTCCTCCTCTATTGCTGGTGGAGGCAGAGGTGGTGATGTTGACAGTGACTGGTGGTGGTAGTGGTG
>NC_068984.1:23542391-23543930 GCF_001194135.2 Octopus bimaculoides
GGAGACAGTGCTGGTGGCGTGGAGACAGTGGTGGTGGCGGCGGCAACGGTACTTCTCGATGACGCGTTACTTTCGTGACGACGGTCGAGCTACAGGTAGTGATGACAAAATTGGTGGAGGTGTAGGGCGGCGAGCTGGAATAATCGTTAGTACGCCGGGCAAAATGCTAAGCGGTATTTCGTCCGTCCTTACGTTCTGAGTTCAAACTGCGCCGAGGTCAGTTTTGCCTTTCATCGATTTGGGGTCGATAAAACAAGAACCAGTTGAACGCCGGGGTCGATGTAATCGACTTATCCCCTCCTCGAAAATTGCAGGCCTTGTGCCAAAATTTGAAATCAGTATTAATAGAGGTGTTGTTTCTGTTGGTTTCTTTGCAAGTGGCGTGTGTGGTATAGTCCTTGTTACATTTGTCAAACGTGTTGGTATTGGAAACGACGGTTATGTCGTTATTGTTAACACTTTCAACGAAACGGTAGACTTTTCAGGAAAGAGCACCTCCTTATCTCTCCTATCACTTCTATTACTTAGCTGTTACTGACGCCTGTTAATAATCTGGAGGAGAGAGGGAGAATTTTCTAACTAAAATTTGAAAAATCAAAATTTAACAAATTAGACCCCTTAAAGAATGCAAAAACAAACGACACGTTCTCTATGCGAATGATCGCTTCCGTAACAAAATAATCAGTAATAAACAAAAATAAATTTCTGATCAAAACTTACGGAGCGATAAAGAAAGCATGTCGCCTGTGGACAGAAGAGTTTAATGATTCCCAAATGGAAATTTCTTCAGTGCCGTAGGAAATGCATTCAAGTCCCCCCATCCGTCCATCTTCTCTATTCCTGAGAGGGTTGTAAGGGTAAAGTCCTATCAGAAGCAACCGGCATTACACTTATGACGTGGATTCCCAAGCGTGACCAACTGAGACTATAGATATTGTCCAACCATCTCATCGTTAGTCTATCCCTAGGTCTCGTATCGGTTGGCTTCTTGATCGCCGGACTACGCACTCTGTCGAGTAACGTTACTCCAGAGATCCTTTTTAAAATTCTACGATAAAAAAGGCTGCGAACCACACAAGAATCCTCAATGTGATCACTCGACTTGCTTTCAATAGGAGCAAAACTTTCCCTATATCACATTTTAACATCTTCAAAAACGGATATCATAAAATCACTGTGGATAATGCAGTTTAAATACATAATTTCTGATTAAATGATAAGGTAGTCATGGTTAGAACGCCTTTGATCGTAGGTCTGCACAACCCGAACAACATAAGGCATTAAAACTACATTGTTTTTTTTTTATTTTACCTTTTATTATTTTTTTGTCACTGAACTGCGGCCATGCTGGGGCACCGCGTTAGAGGGTTTAGTCGATTAAATGGACTCCAGTACTTATCCTTTTAAGTCCGGTACCTAGTCTATCGTTCTTTTTCCTCGAACCACTAAGTTGCGGGGATGTATATTATTCAACAAAGGTTTGTCAAGCGGTGATGGAACACACACACACACACACACACACACACACACACACACACA
>NC_068984.1:23543940-23544452 GCF_001194135.2 Octopus bimaculoides
TATATACAGGCTTCCACACAGTTTCTATCTACCAAATCCACTCATTGGTCGACTTGGAGCTAAGGTAGAAAAGATACTTGTAGCACAATGGAACTAAACCTAAAACCACGTAGCGGCGAAGCGAACTTCCGAACTACACAGGCGCGCCTGACCTTATGGAATTAAGTGTAAATAAAAGGCAAATCATAAAAGTTTTTAACAATGCGCAATGTTGTAGTCGTAGTTGTCATCAAAATGCACTTTGGACGCCATCGACTTGTCGGATCGGCGTATAAGGAATGGTGGAAACGCAGTAAGTATTGTACGTGTGTTTGCCTGTAGAAGAAATTTGGGGAAACAACGACGACGACGATGATGATGAAATTATGATAATGATTAATGACGACAAGAATGATGATGATGATGATTATGATGAAGATGATGATGATGACGACGACGACGACGGTGATGATGATGATGATGATGAAATTATGATAATGATTAATATGATGACAAGAATGATGATGATGATG
>NC_068984.1:23544462-23547420 GCF_001194135.2 Octopus bimaculoides
ATGATAATGATTAATGACGACAAGAATGATGATGATGATGATTATGATGAAGATGATGATGATGACGACGACGACGACGGTGATGATGATGATGATGATGAAATTATGATAATGATTAATATGATGACAAGAATGATGATGATGATGATTATGATGAAGATGATGATTATGATGAAGATGATGATGATGACGACTACGACGACGACAACGACGACGACGACAACGACGACGACGATGATGATGAAATGATGATAATGATTAATATGACAACAAGAATGATGATGATTATGAGAAGATGATGATGATGGTTATGATGAAGATGATGATGATGATTATGATGAAAATGATGATGATGATGATGCCGACCACGACGATGATGATGACGACGACGACGATGAAGATTATGATGACGATGACGACGACGACGATGATGACGATGACGACGACGACGACGATGATGATGATGACGACGACGGCGGCGATGATGTCGAACTTCGGCGGCGATGTTGACGACGACGACGACGACGATGATAACGCTTGAAAAGCACTGTGCAACAAGTAATTGTGACCAAAAGAAATGCCAGAGCAATTCGGAAGCATTAACAAGTTGATTCCAGATATAAACAATGAATCGAGTTTCACCTGCGTTGGCAATTACTTCAGTTGAAGAAATACTAATTACTGGCACCTGGAAGCATTTTGTAAAATGTACTTGTGTGTGCGTGTGTGCGCGCGAGAGAGCGACGAAGAGAGACCGGGAAAAGACAGGTAGAGAAAGATCGAGATAGAAACGGAGAATGAGGCGGTTGTGTACCGCCAAAGGTGTGCATCATAAATCAATTTTTCCTTCAAAAGTAATTAACTTCTCAACCACTTAGAAAAGGAATAATAGTCGTTTCCATTATCATAACCATCATCCCTATGAATTTACACTTGTTGTCACAATGACGTAGCGTGGAGTATTCGGGACGCGCGCTGTGCACAAGGCGGCCATTTTATAAACGTTTTGTCAAAGGTACGTTACATTTAAAGAAGGGAATGGCTAATTTGCTTACTAAAAAAGATGACCAAAATCCAAGCCACTTTGCCCTCATCATTGTTGCACACATAAGGGCGTCAGGGGGAATGCTTTACGGCTTTCGTTCCGGTTTTACGGCTTTCGTTATTATGAGTTCAAATTCAACCGAGGTTGACCTTGCCTTTCATTCCTTCGGAGTTGATGAAATAAGTACCAGTTGAGTAATGGAGTCGATGTAATTAAATAACCCCTTCTCCACAAAATTTCAGGCCTTGTGTCTATAGTAGTAAAGATTGCTGTTGCATACATAGGTGACGAGTTGATAGACTTATTAAAGTGTTAGAAAAAATGCATGCATGTATGTATGGAGGTAGTAGTAGATAGGATACTTGCATGCATGTATGTATGCGTGTATATATTTACATGCATGCACATACATACAGACATGCATGCATGCATATATACATACATACATAATGTAACATATGGTGTAATTATAAACAGGGCAAATTTTAGACATTTCTCCACAGACTGAAAAAACTGATGATTAACTTAATCGATTTTCGAACCTTATTGAGTTCTCATCAGAGGTGTCTACATCATTCTGACAGTCTCCAGAGAAACAGGCAGCTTAACTGTTTATATACTCAACAAATGCAGCAGTTACTCTATGAAGGAGTCCCTAATTTGCACACTGAAAGTGTTTAAGACTCTATAAATACCAGCGGCCAGTCAACGGGGAACTTAGTTCACACAGTATCAAGGTATGATTTATATATGTAACATATAGTATAATTATAAACAAGGCAAATTTTAACCATTTTTCTGCAGACTGAAAAAATTATATATATATATATATATATTGGTCACGGTTTAGTTACGTATTTAGGAGTTGGCTGTAATTTACTTATTGAATTTATTTACCGATACGGTTGTACATAGGGTAAATGTGTTTGAAAGTTGTGGTTTCTTTAGTTTTGTTTGTTCCCAAGCAACACTTATTTTAGTGCTGTTGACACCGCCGGGTTGAATGGTACTGCCCAGGTGTCGAAACCATAATGATATCCGTGGGGCAGCTGATGATGGAGGTATGTTGGATTGTTGGTATGGCTGTTTTTGTATATGTGGAATAGTATTTATAACACAACCTTTTCATATATAATCTTCTATCTTTTACTTGTTTCAGTCATTAGACTGCTGCCATGCTGTGGCACGGCCTTGAAAGATTTTAGTCGAATTAACCGACCTCAGTACTTTATTTGTTTTTTAAGCTTGTACTTTTCTAATCTCTTTTGCTGAACCGCTAATTTACAGGGATGTAAACACACCAACGCTTGGTTGTGGAACGGTGATGAGGAACAAACACACACATACACACACGCACACACGCACATACACACACATACGCGCGCACACACACACACACACATACACATACACACACAGGTATGCGATGGGATTTTTTCAGTTTCCATCAACCAAATCCACTCAGAAGGCTTTGGTCAGCCCAAGCCTGTAGTGGAAGACACTTGTCTGCACCCATTGATTTCACCTCTACTATTACACTTGGCAATATAGGCGACTTGTGGACTCGTGTGTGTGTGTGTGCGTGCGTGCGTGCGTGCAAGCGCGCGCGTTCATACGAGGTAGGGGCTAAAAAGTTCCTGGCTTTGGATAAAAGAAAATAGAAGAGGATCAGTTATCTCTTTTACTTTTTTCAGTCATTTGACTGCGGCCATGCTGGAGCACCGCCTTTTAGTCGAGGAAATCGACCCCAGGACTTATTCTTATGTAAGCCTAGTACTTATTCTATCGGTCTCTTTCTGCCGAACCGCTAAGTTACGTGGACGTAAACACACCAGCATCGGTTGTCAAGCGATGGTGGGGGGACAAATACAGACACACAAACACACATACATATATATATATACATATATACG
>NC_068984.1:23548767-23554120 GCF_001194135.2 Octopus bimaculoides
CATATACACATTCACATACACGTTCACATCGTGCACAAACCCCTTCACACACGTGCGCATACACGAGCGCCCATGCACGCAGACGCACGCACACCCACCCACCCACACACATGCAAGCCTAAAAAGACACGACATGGCAATAATCAAATTCGGGTTCGCTGCCCCTTGAAATCTCCATCGGTAAGTGGTCTTCGACCTAATACTTCTGAGTGAAATGTTGAAGACGGAGACTGTACGGAAACCCATCAAATGAACTGTATCGATTTTGGACTGGTAGACTTAATTTATCACCCAGTTTAAACACAACAACCTGACTCAGGGATACCCTTGGTGAATTTCACTTTGTTGCAAGTATTAAAACCAGCTTTCTAGCCCGGGGTCACATAACTCGATATCTTGATTTGTTACTACTGAAACAATAAATGGATCCTAGCTTCTCATCCCCTCTTCTTCAACCAGTCATGGACGCCCTACAAAAAGTCATGAGCGCTGTTCTTTCCCTGCTAACTAAATCATACAAAGGTGCTCGTACTTATACATATTCATTTTTGCATGGTGGTATATAATTGAGGGACGGATTAAATCTACTCTTCAACGGTAGAAACAGTCCAGTTGCCGTATTCTTTTAATCTCACTTCCAAGATTACATACATGGAATTCAAGAACAAGAGACCCTCACCAAATACCAACAGCATAAAATGCTGAAAACATTGACAGACAACAAATGTTGGCTGTGCAAGACCAAGACTAAAAACATTATCTTCCCATGAGGTATGATGCGCTGGAACAGGATAACAAAAAAGAAAATACCTCCAGACGAAGTTGAGTATGTTGAGCCCGATGAGTCCAAAAGAATATTGGTGGAGCTTAAAAATTAGAACAGCCACCAAGTTAAAACACAACCGGCCAGATATTGTTCTGTGAGAGCACAAATGAAAGATATGTCCTGCATTATAAATCAGTTGCGTTCTGGACACCAAAGTGATTAGAAAAATAAAAGAGAAAGAAAACATCTATGAACCATTGATAAGGAGTTTGCAAATCCAGTACCCAAGGTACACTTTCAGCTTCATATTTATTATCATTGGCGCAACAGGATACATACCAATCTGTCAGGAGCAAAGTATGGTTGAATTTGGGTTCTTGGGGGTGAGCACTCAAATCCTTTCATACACTAGAAATGATCACAATATCTGGGACTAAAATATCTGTAAGATTTTCTTAGGATTTAAAGCGTAGTGACGTCATTTGGCGCCAAGGTACAGTCGCCATTACTGCGTTTTTCATCTACGCATGCGCAGGGAATAGTTCCAGAAGGAACACAGGAAGAGTCCCATGCGCATGCGTGGAATTCAACATCTAAACGTTCCCGCTCAATTCATTCTTTTTCTCGGTCGGCCGGCCATGAGCATGGTCATGTCAAGCAGTGTCTCCAACATTCCAACTCTGGAGCTAGACAAATAACCTCTCAACATCATTGACGGCGTCTCAGCAACCAAAGGGCGAAGTGCTGCCTATTTCCACTGTAAATAAATATTGTTGTGTTGATAGTTCGGAGTTCTGCGTTCCATTATTATTTAGAATTTAATATAGGAAAGCAGGTGTACACCTAATGGTGTATAACCACTTACCTATAAAAGGATGATGAACAAGACAAAATGCTTTCCTTCACAACCTTGCTACCAAATTGGTGGCCGGTCGAAATTTATTCTAAATTCAAAAGAGAATGTGAACATACACACACATGTCGATCGAGTAAAGAAGACTTGTTTTGGAGGATGCTGTTTAAGCTGTATTAAAACCATGAAAAACCATCAGAGATTGTGGCGATTCTTGTGTGTTATTCAAAACTAGAAAGAGAGTGAGGGGTAATATTGTTTTATAGAAAAACAGTATAGTTGTGCTGTTGAAATCGACTAAATAGTTACATCCCACTTGGATGATGCTTACGATCTCTCAATTCATAGAGGCAATGCATGTTTGGTGTGAGGTTGCAAGTGGATGAAGCATGTGTATGCGAATGGATTGAGGAAAGAGAGGAAAATGTTGTTATTTAGCTCCAGGGTCAACCTAAGTAAGCAAGCCTATGATCTAAGACATTCTAGCAACGACCTAAGCATGTGGTATTTACAGTAAGCAATGCATTGCCTTATACAACGGTAGTACGACTTCAGGAAAATTTGGTTAATGTTTCTAACAGGTCTAGAGACCACATAGACGCTTTCCTTGTACCATGGACACGTTTATCTCAACTTATGGTACGTGATTAACACTAAGCATTAGCTTCTGTTAACTTAACTCACTTATCCCCTACTCCTTAAAAAAACTTATCGCTAATGCCTCTGCCTTTTTATAGTAACTAGACAATACAAAAATAGAAAAATTCAAAGTTATCTTCAGCGACCTAACATTAATTTCGGTGAGGGTTTATCGTACCCAGATAGAAGGTTTGGACAGTAAATTTGCATTGTGTTAATTTTTTTTCTTTCACGCGAGATCTCTTCTTACACAGCAGGGATTCTTTGCTGTCGGTGACTGTGTAATCACAGTTAATTTTGGAAACGGAAGCTATGTCCGCTCTAAGCGAACAGACTGGCTAATTGACAAGTCTAATTGGTAGTAGTAAGTTAAGTAAATAGACAAACTAAAGCGTTACCGACGATGATGATGCGAAAGGAGAGATGAGGAACTGAGATGAGAAAGACGTGACTATAGTGACGACAAACAAAATCGATCAAAAGAAAAAGAACCCAATAAGGAAGTCTCTACACTGTCACTCAATCCGCAAAACAATAAGTCAAATTTCCCTCAAATCACATACTTTGCTATCTTACAAAGAAAAAAAAGAGACATTTTAGGCAATCAAAGTAACAATAAAGTTGGTGTTACTATAAATGATATAGTTAAGCCAAGAAATTAAATTGATTAAAATTACATCCTCAGTGATGAGGACAATAATTATACAAAAGATAAATTATAATAAAATGAACAAGGAAGACAACCCTCAAATTTTAATTAATTAAAATTAATTACAAACGGGATGTAGCGGGAATGAAGTCTGACCTTTAGCATTATGGTAAAGTTTCTGGATATGTTTCAGTTTTATTGGTAGATTATATATCAATTAGATAACGGTTTGTCTTACTACATCACATCAAGTATATTAGTGCTTATTTTATTAAATTTTTGTGCAGTATGTACCTTAGGTTCCCCACCCCCAGTCGTTCTTTTAAGATATAACACAACTCTGTTCATCCACAAAAATGCTATATACTTCTCTCATCATTATAAAGTCTGCAATAAAGGTTAGACCCTGCTTTGTTGATGAGGTTTAATAAGACTGAAATAAAACCTAGTGTTGTTACCATACTATTATTAAACTTACTCCTCAAGGGCAGTCTATATAAAATCAATTCTAATTGATTGGAATTTTATTGTAATCTCTAATCTTTTTCTACAGCTTTTTGACCAAAATTACTTATATAGAAAGGGATTGTTTACATTATTAATGATGCAATTTTAATTACATCACTAATGATGAAATAGCTTGGTTTTCTACTTTAAGCAAATTAAGGTTTCCCGGTATTTTCCCATGTTATTCTCTTTATTAAATAGTGTAGACCTAGAAAACTATATCATGGGCTTAACAGATATGATAGTTACAGTTAAAAAGCCTTTGAATACAGGTTTTCTAAATCACAGTTTACCTGGGCAACAGCAAAACTCAAAGAGAAAATACAATTTTATCAAAGTACTAAGGGACGAAAGATAACCAGCGAGGGAAGTGTTGCAAATTGATCAGATTGAATGAAATGATTCTGGTGTAGCTGAAAAATTCTTTTATAGTCAACCGATCTACTGAAATAAGAACTTACTAACTGGTTGTTATTTGTCTGTTTTTGTATTTTCCTTTTTATTACTATTTAGGCGGAAATTAGATTTATATTTTGATTTCTCTTTGTTTTGTATTAGCAAAATCAATATTAGGAAGAGAATTGGCATAGAGCGCAAGGTATTTAGCTACGTACATTTTGAGTTAAGATACCGCCAAGGTTAGCTATATCTTTCATCCTTCTGATCTCTATAAAAAGAATCTCAGCTGAATTCTGGTTTGATCTTATCGACTCTACCTTACCCACAAATTTAATAGTGAAGTTGTTAGCTTTATATTTAATGCAATGAAACATAATCAGTCATAATAAATGCTGTTGTGTATTACCATATAGAGACAAAAATACACACACGTATACATACATACATACAGGCAGACAGACATACATACAGACATACATACATACAGACAGACTGACTGACAGATGGACATGTATGTATGTATGTATGTATGTATGTATAGTTTAATACACCCACTGTTGAGACTCTTCATGAAAGAATGACAAAGAAAACGGTGATCAAACTTTTGTATTTATTCAGACTTAGAACAAAAACAAGAAGGGAACAACGAGAAGAGCATTGCATAGTTATCGTAATGAAACGACAAAAGAATCAAATACAAGGACAGATATCAGAAAGATTGTCACAAAGAATTCAACTATCAATGAAATATTCTTTTCTACTCGAGGCACAAGGCCCGAAATTTCGGAGGTGGGGACCAGTCGATTAGATCAACTATCAATGAAATAATGAACTGAGAAATGTTATACGTCTCTTCAAGATGGTTCAATGCGAGTCAGTATAACATGTAAATACCTGTGTATAAAAATTAACGTAGTTTTGTATTTTAACCTTTCTTTGTTCTCATATCAATACATCTAAGTACGATAAACATCTTTGTTGTCAAATAGAGAGAAGAAAAACTCATTCGCTTGATCAATTCTGGTCAAGAAAAACAGGGGAAACAATATCGAATTTAAATAAATAAAAATAACATGTATTATACGCACCCCAGATTTTAATCTTGATTTTAGTGGGAGAAAAGGTGTATATTATTCATGTTTGGGTCCTGTTAAACCTCTTCAGCAGAGTATACCATCACTTGCCAGACTCTAGATGATTAAGATATAAAGATTTTGAATGAATAAACGTGACAAATTAGTAAAGGCAAAAGTTGGAAGTAAGGGGGGGAGAAGGAGCATTTATTGATATATGCATTTAGTCGGCAAAATATGAAATCAAAGAGTGTTTAGTGGTGGTAGTGGTGGTGGTCGGGGGTGGTATTGAAGAATTAAGCTTTATCTTTCACACCTCGATATCACCTCTTTTAGATTTTCAGCCTTAGCCTATGTGTGATATGGCTGTATCGTTAGTGTTTACATCCGGTTCTCTAGCATATAATGTTTGTTTCACACACAGACACACACACACACACACACACACACACACACACACACACACA
>NC_068984.1:23554851-23557991 GCF_001194135.2 Octopus bimaculoides
TATATATATATATATATATATATATATATATGTGTGTGTGTGTGTGTGTGTATGTGTGTTTGTATGTCTGTGTTTGTCCCCCCACCATCGCTTGACAACCGATGGTGGTGTGTTTACGTCCCCGTAACTTAGCGGTTCAGCAAAAGAGACCGATAGAATAAGTATTAGGCTTCTAAAGAATAAGTCCTGGGGTCGACTTGATCGACTAAAGGCGGTGCTCCAGCATAGCCGCGGTCAAATGAATGAAACAAGTAAAAGAGTAAAAGAGAGAGTATATACAAATTTCAACGCGGAACAATGAAAAAATACATAATTCCTTACTTTCTATGGTATTTGAAATCACGTTTCTGAGTTTTTGAAGATAAAGAATTTTAATAAACTATTTCAATCTGAAACAATTACCGCACAATATTCAAAGACGAACCCAATTCCATTTGCTTGATATGCCTATGTAACATAGAGTGAAGCTTACCAGAGAAAGTGCTCGGAAAATGATTGAAACTGAAACAATCTCCAAACAAAATGGAGGCCTTCTTTATAATTTTATTTTCTTTTTGTACCCGTTCACCATCCAGTCTTTAGCAGCTTTAGCATAATCACCAGAACAACAAGACAAAGTCTCACTGAGCTGAGTAGCAGCAAAGCTTCAAATAAACCAACAGTATTTTCTTTTATTATAACATGTACAATAAAGCTCCACTCTACACTGAAAATACTTTATAATATCCGACTAGTAATCAGAGTAGACTGTCGGCTCCACTACGGATTACAACTACGACTCTCAGTCGAGAGATTCTTTAGACAAGTAGTTATAACAGCCAACAAGTAGAAGTATGTTCACCAAAATGAATGACACTTGGTTCCAAATAAAAAGAAATTGAATACAACGATCAATTAACTGGCAACATTTGATTCGGGAAGAATGGCTTTCCTTGATGTTTTTGTTAGAACAGACAAAGTTTTATCAACCTAATTGTGGTATCAGATTTCTTCACTATTGTAGTAATCTCATCTGGAATAGTTACAATTTTGCTTACAGGTGGCAGAACTCCTCATTCTTCTTTTAAACTTACACATAATGACAGCCCTGTGTGCAATACTGGCAAAGGATGTAAATTGGCCGAAGTTCTAAAGCAGGCCAAGCTGAAAGTATGAATCAATTCTCACAGAATTGCATTTGAGACTCTCAACAAATCACTCCTTACCAGATCTCAGCAGTAGCATTAACATGATAGGTGGAGTGACAGTCTTACCCTTTGTTGACATCAAACAAACTCTGGCAGTCAATGTAAATGGTACATGTGCCAATGAGTTAAGAAAATGACCCAAAAAAACTTATAATTAGAGACGAGAATAAAAATATCGTCTTTCTACTAACCTGAAAGTTGCACTTAAGAGAGATGCTTCAGTAGCCCAGTTTTTTAAAGTTTAATTTTAGTTGGAGGCAATAGTGAACTACCAGACATTACTGGGAGTAGAAATGTCAAGATACCGAAAAAGAAAATGCAAAACAATTATCAATACAGCCCAAGAAAATCTATTGAAAGATTATTCCAATCTCTCACAGGATTTGTAGAAAATATGAATGACTTCCTCAACATATCATCTTAGCTTCCAAAAACGATATCGTGTAGAATATTAATAGTGCCATCATTCAAAAGGTACCAGATCAAGTAAGTTTACAATGTAATTGACGTTAACAATGGTACCAAAATATTCAACATATTTTATCAATTCTTTCCAGTCCGTTGCTGTCCCACCTCATAATCTGTAAGAGTACCCGTTATTTTACTATGAAATTTAGAAGTACCAAAACTCTATAACTGTACAAGACTAGCAATCAAAATTCTTATGTCCCGCATGATCGAAGTCACCATTTATCAGTAGTTGCACCAAGGAAGATATTTTCATTCCATGCATTCTTCGCATTCCATCAAATATGCTATTTCAATCCAAATGCCTTCATCTTACAATGATTATCTTGTTTTTACGTGACCACCAAGTCTCAGGAACAATCCTTCAAAGTTGTTTGAGTTGAGATGACAAGTCTCTATTTGTCTTTGAGTCAGTCCTATGCAACATGATCACATATTAGGTTAAACAGACATCTTTTCATCAGAACACCAAACCATAGAACAAGAAATGTTATCTTCTCTCAGAATTCATACTGAATAAAACACATTTCTTGTAGAAATATTTTTGACGTATTTTGTGTTACATATTAATTCATAATTATAAGAAAATATAAAATGTAAAACATAATGATAGTATTTTCTAATGGCACAAAATCGAGATTAGCCATAAACTCACTCTCTAAACTTCCACAGAATCCTGGTTAAACATTCAACTTCAGATTTGCTGTAAGTTAAGTTATTTAAAAGTTCAGTAAAAATATTTCTCCATATTCGACACCCGATCAACGATGGGTGGCTCTGCTAGTGTACGTGTGTGTGTGTGTGTCACATTACAAAATTCCTTCCAATGTATTCTGCATACACATATATACACATTTACTCATACTATTTCTTTCTTCCTACAGAACCCCTTCTTTTCTCTTTCTTTCTCCCTAACTTTTTTTCTCTGTTTGCAGTTTTCTGTAGTCACGCATTTCTTTCTCTCTTTCCTTCTCTTACACACTTTTCTTCGTTTTTGATTACCGATTCCACTCTTCTTTTTTTTTTCTTGTATTTTTTCTCTTTATTTATTAATTTTTTTTTTCACTCTAACCCTACTAATGTAACAATTTTAGAGAATTCATTTAACATTTTAATGAAATATTTTGTGTCGCCAGAAGAATCTTGTCCGTTCTCCCCCCCCTCTCTCTCTTGCTTTTCGCTTCTTCTCTCAACCGTTCTATTTTTCCCTCTTTCTCTTTTCATTTCACTTTCTCCTTTTTCTCACAGGCATTTCCTCTCCATCTAATTTTGTAATAATTGGCAAATTTCAAATAATTAAATTTCTATTTGTATCTATCTGCTCATGTCTGTCGCTTGTTTGTGTGGGTGTGCACGCGTGCGTGTATGTATGTATATAGGCATATCTATCTATCTATCTATCTATCTATCTATCTATCTATCTATCTATCTATCTATCTATCTGTCTGTCTGTCTCTCTCTCTCTCTCTCTCTCTCTCTCTCTCT
>NC_068984.1:23558172-23558935 GCF_001194135.2 Octopus bimaculoides
GGACATTAAAACATTCGGACAGATAGATGATACAAAGGCGGACAAGAGAAACAACAATTAGGACAGGCAAAAAAAAAAAGACCGGTCATTCGTGGCTTTCTTTCTTCGGTCAAGTTCAAGAAGTTACGACCATTTAGGCCAGTTACACTTGAGATGGTTCGATCTGGTTGCCCCCCCAAAAAGTCTAAGCTAAGAACATTAGATCCCTTTGTAAGGAAGCTAGCGAATGTGTACGGCAACAAAGACAAAAAACAAACAAACAAAAAACGGAGAACATGGTACACAATTACGAATACAAACAAGAAATAGCAACAGGTGTCTTTCGACTGAGAACGAATCCAATTGGGCTGGCGTGTATGAAGTGAAATCCTAAAGGCAGGAACATAGGAGATGGACATGCGAGGTGTTGGCGGTCGGCAGTCAGGCCAAGAAAGAAAGATCATCGCTGGCCGGACACCGGTCACGTGGAAGGAGGAGAGATGGGTAGGGAGCAGCGGGATTACAGGATTAGAAAAAAAATCAGAGACAAAGAGAAAGGTACAGGGGAGATAAACGAGTGGGAAATAGTGGGAGTTAAAGAAAGAGAGCGCCAAGAAATGTGAGAGAAGGAGAGCGAGAAGAAGGAAGAAAAATGAGAGGGAGAATAAAAGATAGAGCAAGAGTCGTACAAAATTTAGATACACACCTACTATAAGGTGAGCACAAGGGTGTACATGCGCCTATATATATATATATATATATATATATATATATATATATATAT
>NC_068984.1:23559997-23568436 GCF_001194135.2 Octopus bimaculoides
GTTAGACGTCGTTGTCACTCGACTTTGCCTTTCATCCTTTCGGGGTCGATAAATTAAGTACCAGTTACGCACTGGGTCGATGTAATCGACTTAATCCCTTTGTCTGTCTTTGTTTGTCCCCTCTATGTTTAGCCCCGTGTGGGCAATAAAGAAATAAGAAACGTTAGCACACCGGGCGAAATGCTTAGCGGTATTTCGTCTGTCTTTACGTTCTGAGTTCAAAATCCGCTGAGGTCGACTTTGCCTTTCATCCTTTCGAGGTTTATAAAATAAGTACCAGTTGCGTACTGGGGTCGATCTAATCGACTGGCCTCCTCCCCCAAAATTTCAGGCCTTCTGCCTAGAATAGAAAAGAATAACAAGGAAACAGAAATCACGTGATTAGCTTCTTTAACTTACAGTTGTTTCTGCTTTAAGAAGCAGTGCTCTCAAAGCTGAGTTTTTGCACCACATCCGATAGCTTCGATGAAGCCATTAAAATGATTTAGTTTTAATGCACTGCTTCCAGTAGCAGAAACAGCTGTAAGCTAATGAAGTTGATTACGTGATTCCTGTTTTCTTAACATTCGTTAACATCGTTAATGTGTGTGTGTGTGTGTGTATGTGTGTGTGTGTGTTGCGCACGTGTGTCTATGTCTATGTATGCATATACATATACACTTATACGTATGTATACACGCGCACAGACATGCGCGCGCGCACACAAAAATAATGAGTAGCAATTATCCACCTCTACCACAAGCCAACCCGGGTCCAATCATTTACAAAAAAAAAAATGAAGCAAATGACGTCATTAGCAAAACCTAAGCGATGTCCGTTCCGCACAGCATGAGCTTCCGAAATCACATTATTTGCTATTTACAATTTCACAGTTTTCCATGCCTTCACAAAGGAATCCTGATCTGAGCGTTATCTTTCTTCCTGTTAATCCCTTTTCTGATGGTACTTACTCTGTCTGGATTGAAGAGTATGTTGACAATTAGGGAATGATCAAACATTGTAAGATTCTCTTAAGATAACAATCGCAACTCAGATACCAAACACGCGCAAACTTCATTGTATAGACATACAGACACAGACATAAGCACACACACACACATGCACATACACACAAGTATATAGATATACGTATATTACACGTTTACGTGAAGACACATATATATATATACACACACACATATATATATACATATATATAGATATATGCATATATACACATATATATACATATATATATATACATATATATATATATATATATATACATACACACACACATATATATATACATATATATATACATACACACACACATATATATATACATATATATATTCACGCACACACACACACATACATGCGCACACACATACACACCCAGATGTATATATATTCAGAAGGTGCTGTCTCCCTTTCTTTTATTAAAGAACAACGTCCTTCGCAGGTTTCACTTCTCGCCCTAACCGTATCGTAACCTGGACTTACAAGTCTTAAAAACGATCATAATCATTCTTCAAATTCTAAGCAATGACAACTTTTCTTAACAGAGATCCCACTTTTCAGTAACATAATTTTATTTTCTTCTTTATTACCTCTGCTTTGATTCTCAAGTCAATACATTCGATCTATTGAAAATAATCAAAAAGAAACAAGATTCATATAACAGAGCTGCATTCCCTTCAGGAACTTTTGAGTTGCTACAAAGCTATAATTTCATGATAAAAGACAGTTCTGTCAATACCACTGACAATTAATTTTTGTACTATTCAATTGCAAGTTATACTGTTAGCAGCGATTACGAATCTTTCAGTTACTCAATATTCTGGTTGAATTCTCAGAATTTATAGCGTCTTTGTTGAAAATGTGCTGTTCATTAATTCTATTTCAATTGATATTATTAGCTCTCTGGTCCACTTTGTCGTCTGCTTCGCCAGTGGCGGCAGTAAACCACCGAATGATAAAAAGTTTAAAGAATATAACCACACTATCCAATACCGACCATTTAAATGTAGACGCGATTCTTTATCAACTCCAGCGTAATGGACACTACAAAGACCAGAATATGCTGTGGACTCCATCAAAAAAATTCATGATTGATTTATTCAAAGATTTAAGAAGAGAAGAAAGCCTTCAGAATAGTTCTGGACAACTAAGAAAATCGAAGATTCGTCCATCTGATACAGTGCGAAGCTATTCAGCCAAAGGTAAGCAATCAGCTACATCTCTATCACTGAAAATATTAGGGTATTTCTTTAAAGTAAATCTAGATTAGTTACAGAGGAGTGTGATGTTGTGAGGCTTACATATTTCCGAATATATAAAACGAATTGTGGAATTGGCTCGATAGTTTATCTGATAAATTGACATTTTTTAATATTTCTCTATAACGAGTGGGATCGGTTATGACCGTGAGATAGGTCTCGTTTGGCCTCGGGTCACTTCTGAATCAAGCAGACGTGATCAAAGGCGTTTCAGACGTGACTATCTTATTGTTATTTCAGCCACAGCATGTATACGACTAAGACAACGAATAAGCATAGTCGTGAGAGCGTCGGATAGAATACCTTGCAGTGTACATGGCTCTCTGTGCCTTAATTTCAGATCTTGCCATGGTCATCTTTGCTCCTTCATGCTTTAGGGGTCGATGAATAAAGTGCAAGTCCTGTGCCGAGGTGGATTTTACTTTCTCTTTCTCTGTTTCTCCTTGATTTCACCTGTAATTCAAAGGTCCAACCTAGTCACGTTATGCCACGCTGATTCAGCCTGAGAATTACATTAAGACTACACAAAAAAACTAAATGCTGTTCGTCGAGACCGACGAAGAATCTGCCGTATTAAATGTTTCGTAATTTTTTTTAAGTCAGTAGGGTGTAACTAGAGAGAGAAGTGATTACTATTTTTAGATCGTTGAGCGATCACATAGACGTTCCCTCACAGTCTCACTGTCTCTTAGATTTTGTACCAATGACATATTTCAGTCAAACGTTTCTTTGTCTTCGCCTTATTTTTGTAATTCTGTTCACTATTTCAGTTGTAGACAATACACGTATTAACTTAAACCTCACAAATCTGATCTTTCATTTTATGGGGATCTTTTCGTTGTGGTTTTCTGTATAAAAGGAAGTTATATACCAATAGTTATACCTTTCCACGCTACATCCTAACTGTTTAAATCCACGTCTAAACACGAAATCCAACGATTACAGTGTTAGTTCCAAATATCCAATCACAAAAGGATTTCCTTCCTAAAATTTGATCCCAGGGAGATGTATTTTCGTACATACAAATGCTGAATTTGTGAGAAATATCATCATACATACATACATACATACATACATACATACATACATACATACATACATACAGGCATGCATGCATGCATGCATGCATTCATTATGGTTGCAAATCGATTTCAAGCAATGCCCTCGCTTGGTTATTCAGCTACGATGGCACCTCTTGCAGCAGGTGTTCAGAGAACTTACCAATCACGCTGATACATGCTTTAATTCCATTATGGAATTTTTCATAGAGTTGCTTTCCTTTATTCAGTTACGGATAGCCATAATTTGCAACACACAATAGAAATGTTAAAAATCAAGCGACGCCTATGACTGAGACTTTTTTTTAATGAAGGAAGGCTTAACTGACTCTCTAAACAATGCATGCATTTGCACAGACAGAAGAACTGGTCTACATCATTGGATACAAACGAAATCTCAAGTGTTACATCAGATTTTACCTTCTTGAGAGATATCTAAACAGAGACTAGGGGTTTCTCACTCCCACATACATAAATACATACATACATACATACATACATACATAAAGACAGACAGACAGACAGACGCGTACACGTACACACATGCATGAATGAGTTGTCACTTTTGTTAGATATAACGTTGGCAAATGCGATATTTCTCATAAGTAACGGTGACTAATGAATATTGAAAACAGGTCAGTCAAATTGCCAAATTTAACAAAATTAAAATAGTTTTAAAACTTTTAAAAATTTATCCAGTACCATGGCGATGAAAGAAAAATCATAGAGATGCAAACTACTATTCGTCTTCTCGTTAATGAAGAGGAGAGATTTCGCCAACATTTTTGTGGTAGCCTAGTATTCGTCAGCTTAGATAGATACTATTGTCTATCTATGGAAGTAAGACGGTGAGCTGGCAGAATCGTTAGCACGCCGAGCGAAATGCTTAGCAGTATTTCGTCTGCCGCTATGTCCTAAGTTCAAATTCTGCCGAGGTCGACTTTACCTTTCAACCTTTCTTGGTCGATAAAATAAGTACCAGTTGAGCACTGGAGTCGATCTAATCGACTTTTCACCTTCCCTAAAATTGCTGGCCTTGTGCCAAAATTTGAAACCAATATTCATAAATTGTTTATAGACACAAAAACAAAATATTATTCGTTGTTTATCACATGGAAATCTGGATCTTAAGAATTGAGACTAACCTATCATTTTAACTGTTGAACTTCGCGTACATATATCCAGTGTGAACCGTACACACACATACATTATGCGCGCGCACGTACACACACACATAAACACGTTATATATATAGAAGTGGAGACAGACAGGTAGATATAAATATAATTTTTTTTTAATTATGAGAATTTTTCTATGTAAGGAATCCTTTATATATAGTATCCCATTATCCCAAGTTTGAAAGTGTTTCGTTAAGGAAACAAGTGGCGTCCGCCAAATTAGAAAGATCCTCTACTTGTAGTAATATCTTGTCAATTGATGTATTTATTACAATAGTTAATCTACTAGCTAAAACTTCGTCTCTCTTTTCACAGTTCCTCAATTGAAGTACAATAAACATGGATGTCCGAAACTAATCTATGTGTTTGATATACCAAAGTTACCAATACATGAACAAACCAATACGGTTGAATTTCGAGTTTTTTACCCGTCTTCTACGACAACGTCTGCTTTGCCTCGTTTATCTTGCCGGCCAAACAATCGATACAGACATTGGACTGTAGTGGTGAAACAAAATGGGATAAGACTACATAAGAGCACTCAACGATACAGACTAGTGAGAGATAATGTTTATGAAGTATTCAATATAACTAAAGCAGTAAATTTTTGGATAAACTCAAAGCACGGTAATATTAGTATTGTGGTTAGGGAACGACTTCGAGGTGAAAAAGATGATTTACGTGATAATGATGATGATATAAGTATGGCACAGCAGAAGCACAATGTAAGGCCAGGAGAAGGTCTTTTGGTCCTTTATTCAGGAAATAGTCATTTTTTCCAAGACATCTACCAACGTTTTACTGCCGAATCGCAACAAGTGAGTAGGCAACGGCAACGCAGACATTCGTCGCAGTCGAAATCAAAGCGCAGGCGACAAAAACGGAAAAGGAAGAAGAAAGTAAAACAAGAAGTACTAAATAAAGATCTTCCATGTGGTTTATATGACTATTACATTGACTTCAATGTTATTGGATGGGGAGAGTGGATTGTCTTTCCCAAACGTTTCAATGCTCATCTGTGTTCTGGTAACTGTCCTTCTCCTATAACAATGGATCTTAATCCCACCAATCACGCTATGTTACGCAGTTTGATGAAATTAAAACAACCAGACGTGACTCCTTTGCCTTGCTGTGTACCAACAAAACTGAAACCCATTAGCCTACTGTATTTGGAACCAGAGGAAATTGTACTTCGACAGCATGCTGATGTTGTTGCGGAAGAATGTGGTTGTCGTTAAAGAAGAAAAATAATAAACAATGAAGGTGGTGATGGTAACGGTGATTGTAATGACTCTTATTTTATGCAGACATTAGATATCATATCTAAAGATATGAAAGAGTAAGAATTTATATTCATATATTTCTATTTAAAAATAATTTGTTTTTTGAAATTTCTATTTTTAAAAAATGCATACAATAGAGATTTGGTGCATAAAATCCAAAGAGACATCAAGCAAAATCTGATGGTATAACCTTATGAGATTCTCTTTAACCTCAACGAATATCAAGTAAAAATAAAGCATACAATTCCTAAATTGTTGTTGCTGTGGTTCTTGTTTGATAAAATGTTTATTTAAAGCCAGAAATTTTATGCAATACATGAAAAATATTTCAAGAAATCCGAATGATATGGAATATTTTTCGTTGAAATCATTTATAAATTTTCAAAAATTCCTAAAGAAAAACGTTCTCTACTACGTATAAATTGGCCATAATAGTTTGTAGCTTAAGTACAAAGCCTAAAACTTGAAAGAAAGAGCTGGTAGATAGCATGGAACTCTAGCGCTTAACTGGCAGTTTATTTTATCGAACCCGGGAAGATGAAATCGAAGTTAACGTATGAATTCATTATGTTAAAAGCTGGGAGAAATACCAGATGGCACTTTTCCGATGCTTTGATGATTTTGCTAGCTCAACGATTAACCATAGATAACGAGATATACATACATAAAAAAAAAAGAAAAGAAAAGCCAACATTTGATTTAGTAATCCTTAGCTTTGAGAAAATTCAGAAGATTTACATTATTTAAATTCTTACAGAAAACGCTTAAATTATAATTTAATTATCTGTCACTACCAGATCTTGTGGTAGATTTTTCCATATTGGAATTATTCTATTTATAAGAGAGTATTTATGCAGAAGTAGCTGTGTGTAAAGAAACTTGCTTTCCAACTACATAGGTCCGGGTTCAGTCCTACTGCGTGGTACCTTGGGTGTTGTAGACGGAAACTGAAAGACGTTCGTCGTGTATGTATATATATAGATATATATAGTAATAATATTAGGGAATAAAAATTTATTCCAACCTTACAGGCAAAAATCGGTATAATATTACACCGGGTTTCGTAATATATAATATATATGTATATAACTAATTTAGAGATGAACCACCACTCCACAACTCAGTCAATTCAGAACCCGTCCAAATCCATGCTGTGACGCATATACCAAATCAATATTTATCTAAGATTTTAATCTAAAATTTTAAATTTAAATAATATATCATATAAATATATCATATAAAGAAACATTCATCATAAAAATATTAATTTAAAAATCAAAATTATAAATTGGACAGTAAAAATTAATACAATAATATAAAGTATAAAAGTATAAAAGTCAGTGCTAGTACATAGACTACGCGCATTTCATGGCTGAAATAGGACTATATAAAATCATAAGCAAATTCTATCCAAGTTCATTAGAACGGGGAAATGATTTTATTCCCAAAATCAGTCACTCTTCAGGTCAAATCCCTAAGAAAATACCTAAAAACATTCAAGGAATAAACATAAACATGAGAAATAAAAATATATATAAAGAGACAAAATCTGTAAACTAATCCCTACATAAACGGTATTAATATAATTATTAAGAGTTACAATCTAAAAATATTGAAAAAGAGTATAATAGTGAACAAGGTTAAAACATTATGGAAGAAATAAATAATAGTAAAAAAAAGTGTTAGTGTATAAATTTAATAAAAGCTTGTTGTACCTACTCAATGTATTTTTTAAAACAGTAAAGACTCTAGATCTTTGTGACATACTTAAGTTGAGAAAAGGCAATTTTTAAACATTTTCAACATAAAAATTGTCTTGTGATTGAATAGTCTTAAAGATCAGCGTATCTTTTGAAAACCTTTAGCACACACTCTAATGACAAATTTAAATCATGAGTTGCAAGAATTCCCAGTTTAGGTATATTGGAAACTTTAGGAATGTCGGTTCCATTTAAAAAGTATTTAATACTATAATTTTCTCATTCAAGATGTAAAACATTTAAGAATACCAAAGACAAGTTCACCTTTTGAACTTATAAGAATATTCGCTGGAGATCAAAAATTAGATTTATATAGGCTGTATTTTTATTAACAGAGTAGAATTTTGCCTCATCATCATACAATTATAAATTAGAAAAAACTTTGCTTATCATTTATATAAATTTTAAAAAATACTGACCTAAGAAGGCTGCCTTATGGATTCCAGTTGAGAGTGGAACGAAAGTAACGAAGCAATCTTCAATACAAACATAATTTTCTATTTTCGAAATAGTCTTTGAAACATGATATACGTTTACCTTTAATTCCTAACAGTTTAATACTCGTTTATTACTGTTCTTTTTTTTTTAATATTTTAACTCATGGCCATTGTCCGGAAATCTTTCGTCACACATCTGTGACCTCTTCAGCGACACTTTTCATTTTCGTGTGTGCTCTTGCTCCACTTACTCCATTCTGTTCATAACGGAGTTCTGCATTCTGTTCTGTTCAGAACAGAATAGAGTAAGTAGAGCAAGCGCACACACGAAAACGAGAAGTGTCGCAGAAGAGGTCACAGATGTGTGACGAAAGATTTCCGGACAATGAACATGAGTTACAATAAAAAAAAAAAGAACAGTAATAAACGAGTGAAGAACAAATATATGGTGCGTGTGTTTAT
>NC_068984.1:23569014-23570667 GCF_001194135.2 Octopus bimaculoides
CGTGTGTGTGTGCGTATGTGCGTGCGTGCGTGCATGTGTGCGCGAAAGTGAGTTTGTGTGTGTGTGTGCGTATGTGCGTGCGTGCATGTGTGCGCGGAAGTGAGTGTGTGTGTGCATGTGTGTGTGTGTGTGTGTGTGTGTGTGTGTGTGTAATTCGGGGTGACTTTTGAAATCTCCCATATGCCAGATATTTTACCTGTTTGAAGAAATTATTCCGAACACGTTTCATAATGGTTCGGCGATATAATATACGCAATATTTCTTCAAAATGGTTGAGGAATATCACCAATTTCTATTGCAAATTTAGAATACAATTCTAGAATACGTTCGTATTCAGTATCGCTAAGAAGGAAAACGCCACTTACAATTGCATTTACATCATTAGCACCATTCAATTTCTCTACTTGAAATAAAAACAGGAGCATATATATGTGTGTGTACGTAATTATATGTGTGTATGTGTATATATGTATGTATATATCTATATTCTTTTATTATTTTACTTGTTTCAGTCATTTGACTGCGATCATGCTGGAGCACCACTTTTAGTCGAATAAATCGACCCCAAGACTTATTTTGAGTAAGCCTAGTACTTAGTCTTTTTTGCCGAACCGCTAATTTACGGGGACGTAAACACACCAACATCGGTGAGCGGACAAGCACAGACGCACAAACACGTACAGATATGTGCGTACGTGTGTGTATGTGTGTGTGTGTAGTGGATCTTGCAGGCATGAAGTGGATTCGATCTACCATAGCCAAATTTAAATTAACACTTCAACAGAACTTTTCTCACGGTGGAACAATAGTTTTTCTGTGACAGCAGTTTTACATTTGCCAGATTGCCTTAGCTAGGCCGAAATAATGTCTTCACCACTTGACCTTTCTAACCTCTTCTACTTCACTAAAAGCTAGAATTAAGATAATAAGACCACCAACTAAATCCATTGTTCTCAACGATATGTCTATCCTTATGGATAGTTATAAAAGCAAGAACCCCCCAGCAAAAATGAGTTAGTCGGCTCGTGACAACTCAATCAGTTAGTTAATGAATGACAACTCGAGTCAGAGACAGCTACCATCAGTTAGGGAGCGGAACACTAGAATCATGATCACAAGTAAGTCAGCTACTAAAGACAATGGTCAAATGGAGAAATGAAATTTACTGTCAGCAGCTATGAGACCCAACTTCCCACACTCTCTCACTTTCACTAACTCACTTTGTTTTCTCTGCACCTTACCATATGGCTTACTACTACAATAAAAACACACAGGCCGAAATTAATTTTTTACTTCGCACACTCTTGGATTTCATCACCTGTCCGTCGAGGCAAGGTATTGTATAATGTAACGGTAAATAAATATTTTTTTTACAATTTCAATCACTGTTCTTTCATCTTTACATAATGGCAATCAACGAAGAACCAACACTTTACAAACAAATTACATTCCATCCTGCTGTGTATCAACTATCGTTTTTCATATTATTGTTTACTAAGTAACCCAAGTGTTACATATGTAGTGACATCTTATAGCAGACGACTGTTATATGTTCAACGTCCGGAGTTTTATCCACGCATGCGCAGGGACTAGTTCCGGAAGGAATACAGGAAGAGTCTCATGCGCATGCGTAGAGTTCGGCACCTTTTCTCA
>NC_068984.1:23572836-23581029 GCF_001194135.2 Octopus bimaculoides
ACTGTATAAGCCTGTATAAGAAAGACGGGGGTGGTTTGAATATGGAAAATTCAAGATTGCTAGGTTTTAAAGTTTGTGGGAGCAATCACATAAAAAAAAAAAAAAAGCGACGTGACACATTCCAAACAATTTTAAAGTCATTTCTCTTATATTATGCGAAATATTTCATTAATTATAATGTATATAATAGTATTCTACATTCATTAATTTCATGTTTCAGTAACAATGTCATTATGTATGGAAGTAAGATGGTGAACTGGCACAATCGTTAGCACGCCGAGCGAAATGCTTAGCAATATTTCGTCTGCCGTTGTGTCCTAAGTTCATATTCTGCCGAGATCGACTTTGCCTTTCATCCTTTCGAGGTCGATAAATTAAGTACCAGTTGCTTACTGGGGTCGATATAATCGACTTGCCCCTTCCCCCAAAATTTCAGGCCTTGTGCCTATAGTAGAAAAGATTATGTATGGAAGTTGCAACTACTGATATAGGTAACTAAAGAGTCAAAGAAATTTGTTGAAAAGGCACCAATTTTTAAAAATGTGCTCGTGGGTAGCGATCGTTCCCCTTGCTCACCTCTGAAGGGTGCCCCGGGTGGGACTCACTCTAGTTACACTACTGTACCTACTGTGCTTTCGTTAATCATTTTAGGTATCAGTGTTCACGTAAGCAGATATATACACTCTTTTGCTCCTATCAGCCTTGACCCCGCGGCTTACCTAGAATGTGACATCAGGCACCCAAAAATAAGTTTGACACAGTTCGCTAAAATATACGAAGTCATTTTTATCAATTTTATTTACGTTATCGATAAGTCGGAAATAAACTCTGCTCAACACGAATGTATATACGAACAATGTACTTATGCTCTGATCTTAGGAAGTATCTACTCATATCTTTTCCACAGATATTGACTTACAAAGGTCTAAGAGGAACATTAATGGCATCACTCTCACTGGTCTACAAGGGCCTACACAGGTCAAGCCATGAGCACTGAACTTCCCCCAGACCCAGGAAGTAAAAAACAAAAACAAAAAAAAAACAATGTTAACGTAATCAAGTTGAAATAGAATCCTGAATTAGAGGCTTCAATTGTTTAATAACAATGCAATGTACAGAATATTGACAAGCAGGAGACAATCTTTGATTCTCAGTTAATAACCATAGAAATATAGAGCAATTTTAGAATGACAAAAAGGCTGTTTACACACACAAACAAACACACACACAAATACACACTTACACACAATCTGCTGTAAATTTGTTGTTTCATTTTATATAATTTGTAACACATGGGAAAATATATTAGAAATCATAAGTAGCAAGAACTTTATTTATTATAATTATCATTATTAATATTATCAGCATTATTTTTACAGTCAATTCCACTTAATTACATACTGGATAATTACATAATTTGGTTAATTGTATAACATTACAAGACAACAAATTGTTTACCATCAAATCCATAAAAAATTGAATAATTAATTCTATATGCAAAGTCAATTTCAGTTAAGTGCACAATTTTTACTGATTTTTAGAAAAAAAAATTGGTAAAATCTTGCATATGACTGACCATTTATAATATATAATAACATAATGAAAGTGATCCTGGGACCTTCTGTTTCCATACTGAGTTAAATGACAGAAGTCAGAAATTCATGGTTCCAAAATAGTCAAATGTATTCAATGTATGCTTACTATTCCATATCAAATTTCAGATCCCAGTTCAATTACATTTATTTTTTTATCAATTGCATGATGAATTTCTTCCATAAATCTTTATTGTAGATACAATTTGTAAAAAGTTTGTTTTATATAAATAAAGTGATGAATACACACTCTTTTGTTTTCATTATTGACAATATTAGTCAATGATTGGCCCAATTAATTAACCTGCAAACCTTTAAATGTAAGTATGTGCAAATTGAAAATCACTGGCTATACACATAAATCTATCTAAGTTTGAGTAACTGAAGAACATCATTGTGTGAAGTCCAAGTTATTTTTCTTATTGTTTTTGATAGGATAGACAGAGTAGAACGTTAAGTAAATTATATAGATACAAAACATACTGTAAGTAAATAACGTTTTATTATATAAACCATACACATGAAACATATCCACAATATCTTAAGACTGATAATATACTGAAATCTTGCACTTTGTCATCTACCACACAAATTTGGTAAATCGTACAAGAATTCCATTCACTGAGGCTATGCAATTAAGTGGAATCAATTGTATTATTATTATCATAATTATTATTATTATTGTTAATTTTTTTTTAACATTACAAAATAATTAAAAGTGTTAATCAATGTCAAGAAAGACAGGTAATGGACACCAGTTTGGTTTAGTTTAGTTTTCTGTCAGTCTCCAGTTCTTGTTTTCCTTTTTTCTAAGTTAATTGTTCCTTCCTTGGCTTTCCTCTATCATTAGTTCAGTTATTGCACTGATCAGACCATTAAAAGTTATCAGCAATAACATTTATAATCATTCATATTACCACTGGGAACAATGAGAGACTGCAGCTGCTAAAGAACACAGCATTTGGTTTAAATCTTTCTTTTATCAATAATTCGTAGTAACATTTTTTTTTTAACATTCATTTTTTTTTTTAAGAGTTCATCCATTGTTTTTTTACTTTCTCGAAGATGATATCAAGATGCAACCATCACAGGTTCTGCTGCCTTTTGCTTCTTTTCAGCAATTTTATCTAAGAAAAATAGATAAATAAAAATGTACACACAATTAAGGGTTAAAAATTATAAATGCAAATAAAAAAATAACTTAAAATGATTTTGCCGTCTTTTGGGAGGGTCATTATACCAATAACAAAAACATGCACTGGTTCCATTTCACTTCTTGTATTCTTATTAGTCAATTCAAGGCAGTGAGCTGGCAGAATTGTTAGTACACTGGACAAAATGTTGCTGAGCATTTTGTCTATGTTTACATTCTGAGTTCAAATTCTGCCAAGGTTGTCTTTGCCTTTCATCCGTTTGGGGACAATAGAATAAAGGACCAGTTTAAGCACTGAGATTGATGTAATCAACCAAACCCTTCCCATACTATTGCTGGCCTTGAGCCAAAGTTTGAAACCATTATTATTAGTCAATTTGTTAATATCATTTAACCAATAAACTTAGTCAACTGTTTGATTGATCATTCAATCAATCAATCAATCAGCTTTTTTTGTCAAAGTCCTTTCACCATCATTCACAACTTCATCAATGACATGATCTCTCTGTTCTAGGTCTGACTAGTCATCATATCACATAATACTATGATGAGTTGTTGTCATTGTTTAACCTAGGTCAATACTGATCTAGCAGATCTCTATTCCAACCATGACCATCCCACCTTCTATTCAGACATAGAGTATCTAAAACTATGTACTTTTTTTAGGATGCTAGATTTGAAAATTTAGCTGCTATTTTTAGCAGGTTGAGCACTACATAGAAACTTCATCCTGGTCCAATGGTTGCCTTTTATTCAGACATAATATATCCACAACTACATAATCTACTATGGACTTCTTCTTTTATGATGGAAGAGTAATGTTTAAAGGGAATTTAGCTGCTATTTTTAGCAAGTTGAACAACCGCATAGAAGCTTATTCCCTGGCACTCTGGTGGTTGATGTTTAGTCCTAAGTCAAGACTGATTGAGCAAACTTATGATCGAAAATATTTCATTAATGATTATTTCATCTTTTTAAAAATATATAAGATTACATTATCCAGTATGTTCTCTCCCAAGATATGAGGACATGATCTAAAAAATAATTTGGCAGTTATTTTTAGCAAGTCAAGCTAGGAGGATGCTAGTTTGTTACAGGTAACATTCCCAGCTGATCCTATAGCTGCTTTCTGTAGCTATGTTAACTGAAACAGTGCATCAATCTCTAATAGAGTTATTCTGTATCTGCTTACAACATATACTCTTTACTCTTTTTACTTGTTTCAGTCATTTGACTGTGGTCATGCTGGAGCACAGTCTTTAGTCGGGCAAATCGACCCTAGGGCTTATTCTTTGTAAGCCTAGTACTTATTCTATTAGTCTCTTTTGCCGAACCGCTAAGTTATGGGGACATAAACACACTAGCATCGGTTGTCAAGCGATGTTGGGGGGGACAAACACAGACACACAAACATACACACACACATACATATATATATACATATATACGACGGGCTACGTTCAGTTTCCGTCTACCAAATCCACTCACAAGGCTTTGGTCGGCCCGAGGCTATAGTAGAAGACACTTGCCCAAGGTGCCACGCAGTGGGACTGAACCCAGAACCATGTGGTTCGTAAGCAAGCTACTTACCACACAGCCACTCCTATGCTTATACATGGAACTTACAAAAAATAAAGAAGTTACAAACTATGAGCAGTTAGTTCAATCCTGAGTCATTTCCATTATACTTTGTGATGTTTAGAAGTGGAATTTGACATTTTATAATTTCTTTGGCTGAGATAGAAAGACAGCTTTTTTTGCCAATGGATGGATATAGATGGAGGACAGAGAATATACAAGCGAAGAGGGAAGAAAGTAAACATGCAAAGTGAGTGTAGCTGTAGATGATAATGTTGTTATCATCATCATCATCATTTGGAAAATTCTATAAAATTAGTGTACAAAAAGCAAGATTATGTTACTAAAAGTCATATTAAGTATGTCTAAATGGAGAACAAGAAACCAAGTTTTTATGAAATCACTTGTCTTTTCCATACCTTCCAGTTTATCTTCTGGTACATCTGGCAACTGAATGTCTTCAGGTAATTCTTCTTTCTTTGCAGGTTCAACGTCTGCCTGTAGAACAAAATGTTTAATGTTTAGTTTCAGAAAAGGTTTGAATCAAAAACTTAATAAAATTTTAACATAGAAGGTTCAGGAGAAATAAATACAGAAAAAAAAAGGGGGAAAAAAGATGAAATAAAATTAAATACATGCTTTATCATAACAAACAAATTAACAGTTTTGTTATATGAAAACCTTCATTTTTGTTCAGTTAAACGGCCTCTCCACTTTACAGATACTATTGATTTCATTTCTAACTCTCTCCTAACTGTGAGTAGCCATGTAGCACTCCTACAAAAACTTGATCTGCCCCACCCCTTTCTTTCATACGCTAACCCTCATCTGCTAATATATAGCTCCTGTCCACAAGTTTTGTTGGCATGCAAGCTGTATAGCAACCTCACTAGAGCAGGTGGTACCAGAAAAGCACCAGTTCACACTGTAAAGTGATTGGCATTAGGAAGGGCATCCAGCTGTAGAAACTATGTCAAAGCAGACAAGAGCATAATGTAGTCCTTGGACACTCTGGATCCGTTTGAACCATCCAACTCATGCCAGTAAGAAATATGGACATTATATGATGATAACATGTGTGTGAGTGAGTGAGTGAGTGAGCGAGTGAGCGAGTGAGAGAGAGAGAGAGAGAGAGAGAGAGAGAGAGAGCGTTTGTGAGTGTGTGTGTGTGTGTGGATGTGTGTGCAAAAGAGGTCACTTAACTGAACAAAAAATGACAGTATATAATTCCTCCTCATCATCATCATCATTTAACGTCCTCTTTCGATGCTAGCATGGGTTGGACAGTCTGTGCCATGCTTCTGTCTGTTTTGGCATGGTTTTTTACTGCTGGATGCCCTTCCTAACACCATCCACTCCATAGAGTGAGCTGAGTGCTTTTAATGTGGCATTCACACAGGTGAGGTATTTTTGACATGGTTTTTACAGCTGAATGCCCTTCCAAACACCAACTACTTTACAGGTGGACTGGGTGCTTTTTAAGTGGCACCTGTACTTCCAGGGTCACCAAGTAACTTTGCAAGACAAGGAATCTTTGAGAGAGCAGGGAGCATATAATTCTAGACATAAAATAACATTTTCTTGAGTGAAGTCTAAGTTTATTCAGTGTACATGCATTCAAACTAAAGTATTACAATAATCCACTTCAAACAATTCTTTCATAATTTTCAGTATATACATCATCATCATTTAACGTCTGTTACCCATGCTGGCATGGGTTGGACGGTTTGACTGGGCTGGCACGCTGGAAGGCTGAGCCAGGCTCCAGTCTGATTTGGCATGGTTTTCTACAGCTGGATGCCCTTCCTAACGCCAACCACTCTGAAAGTGTAATGGGTGTTTTTATACGCCACCAGCAAGGGTGCCATTTGTGTGACACTGATATCTGCCATGACTGCAATTTTGCTTGGCTTGATGGGTCTTCTTCTCAAACACGACATAATTCCAAAGGTCTTGGTCATTGCCTCTGTAAGGCCCAACACTCGAAAGGAACTCAGCCACTTTGCTCCCATGGGGCCTAATACTCAAAAGGAACTAAGCCACCTTGCCTCTGTGAGGCCCAACACTCAAAAGGAACTCAGCCACTTGCCTCCATATCTGTATGTGTATGTATAGAATATTACAATCAACTCATTCAACCTTTAATATGTTGTTTTGTTCAATTTATCCCCTGTATATTATTTATATTAGACCAGCTATTGTATTATCTTTCAAACAGAAAACATCTATATGAAGTGGCTGGCTGACTGGTAGTAACAATAAAAAATGTTAACACTCATTCAATATCAACACAAATTAAAGCACAAATCATAGGTTTGTGATTTTCATGTACACACAAAGAAAAATTTAATCTTTTTAAATGCTTTGAAATAAACTTACCTCTATAAGTGCATCCAGTTCAGCAAGGACATCATCTTCATCCTCTTCTGTCAAACCACCAGCCAACAGATCATCAATTTCCTGTAATTAAGATCATGAATCATTCAGTACAGTAATTAATCCAGTGGTTATTCATTACATTGTTTACAAAAATCTTCACAATATTTATTCAATGTTCTCTGTTATCTTAAAATTTATATGCACAAAAATCTTATAAGGCTCAAAATTGTTTGCATTGAGAAATCTATGCTTGAAATGAATTTTTGAGTATGTCTGATATGAAAAAATTAAGATAATATTTGTGAACATATAAAATCAGGAATACCCAAAATATATTTTAATTAAGATGCAAGACAACACAGCACTAAAAAGTGCTATTTATTCCCAAAAACAAACTAACTTAAATTTGTTCTATGACACATACATAAACAGCTTACAGAGAACACTGATAATTTTCTTCGTTCATGCAAACTATTTTCCTTCTATTTGTCTTTGTAACTAACCAATTGAAAGAGTCTGTTCTCTTACAGATATACTTAAAATATTTAAATTTCCTCACATCCCTTTCATGTAACACATCCACAAGATCATTTTAGATTGTTATAGATAATACCATTCAATTTTGAAAGAAATTGATGTTATGAACTGTGAAGAAATAAGGCAACAATTAAACAGAAACACAATAGAGAAGTGAAACTGTCTTTCCTCTATAAGTATGGGTGTTGATGTTGAGCTTATAAGAACATGTCTTCAATTCTTTAGACAGTGTCATAAAAACAGTTCAAAAATTGAATAAATTTGTTTGCAATAGGGAAGATGACAAGCCTACTTTTTCAAGCAGAACCCTTCTCGTCAGAGAGAAATATTTTCTAATGAAAATAACTCACCCTGACAAAGGTTTCTCTGTCTTGGATGTTAAATTTTTTCTTTGTCATGGCAAACTAATTTGTACCATTTCTGATTTTACTTTTTCCATTTTTATTGGTCTGGAGGAAGGAGTTGTGCCAATGTGTTTTACATATTTGCCAATGTTGATAACAATTACTTGTTCCTCATGTTCTACTGTTTACTCATTAGAGTAAATTAGAAGTGGGACCTGTGATAACAAAAGCTGCCCTTTGTGGAGAAATATTGATTTCAGATTTTGGCACAAGGCCGGCAACTTTGGAGAGGGGTTAGTCAATTGCATCAACCCCAGAGCTCAACTGGTACTTATTTTATCAACCTTGAAAGGATGAAAGGCAAAGTCAACCTTGGCTGAATCTGAATTCAGAACATGAAGACAGATGAAATGCCGCTAAGCATTTTGTCCTAGCATACTAACAATTCTACCAGCCCACTACCTTAAGTTTTGGAGAAATATTGACAAGAGAGTGAAATACATGGGAAATATTATTCATGAAATTATCATGGTATCCCTAATGACTTGAAGTTTACTGGACATGATGAGAACAAAGAAACAGAACCAACCTGTTGGTATTTAATGCCTTC
>NC_068984.1:23581485-23593955 GCF_001194135.2 Octopus bimaculoides
GCTGTCAAGTGGTAACAAGAAAATAACAAACAGCATTTGCAGTAAGGATAAACATTTGTAGTTTAATGATAAACATTTGCAGTAATGATAAAAATATGACATGGCATTGGATTCAAAAGATGAGAGAAATTATTTCATCTATGCAAAAGGTGCTATCATTTTATGTAATAATAATAATAATAATAATAAGGGAGTGGGATGGGCTACTCAAACTGAAGAAATTTCTAACTGGGCCTCAACTACAAGGTCATGCAGTGTTCATCTTGATATGAGATCACCATGTCACACAATTTTTTCAATACTTTTATTCTTATTATTATTTCTTGTACTTTAAAACATGTTTTTTATCGGCAATGGATTTAAAATTTGCCACAAGTAAACACCAAAGTAAGCTTTTGGAAAATTATAATTATAAACTAGCTTCAGCTGCCAATGTGAGACAGTTCATTGTGCTGTTAACAGCACCTGGAAGTGCATGACCAACCCAACTTCACAGCTCTTTCTTCTGAAAATAAAATCTAAGAAATTGTATTTCCAGCTTTATAGTGATTATTAGTTTAGGAAAACTTCACTCATCTGCTTATATCATATAAGGTGAGACATATGGCATGTGGGACTGGTAATGTCTAGTCAAGGTGACTTTTATTAATGTCATAAACAATGACAAACAGCAAGTGTAAATGAGCCAATGAAGAAGCCTCTATGTAGTAACTAGATGTGCTAAAAATAACACAAATTTTCTTCAAATCACATCTCACTGCCTAAAAATAGAAGGAGAAGATGCACTAGACAATGTAGTCCTAGACATACAAAAGGATGGGACAATCATCACTGGAATGTCTTTAATCATATAATCTGCTCAATCAAGGATTGACCTGAAGTCAAATAAAGAAACTGTGTTTATAGCAATGGCACCAATGATAGAAAAATTTTACCTCATGCATTTTCTTCAGGGAATCATTTCCTTCCTTAAGACTCTGTAAAACATTGGCTTCAATCTGTGCAAACTCAATATCATGGACCTGAAATAATAGGAAAAATAAAAACAAATTTTGTTATATTTTGTGTGATAACTATGAGAATATTGCAACTAAAGTTGTTATTAACAGTGATATTGTTTGAAAGATGGAGGTGGTACACACTGGCTTTAAAATTATGTCCTGTGAGGAGTTTTTCACAATTCATTAAAATCTGCATGTCTTGCATAAATAACAGAAAACTATTAACTAAAATGTAAACAAGTATAACTTCATTTACATAATGGGTACAAGTTTGACAGTCAGAGATTACTATAGTATCAATACAGCACGAGTTATGAACAGACAGTCCATCTAGCTCCATCTATTTAGCAGAGAGAGAAATAAAGTTAGTTGCAACACTCAGTAGGGTCACTGTTATGTTGATGCAAGTTTTCTTTTACAAGTGTTGACTTCAAACCTGTCAACGAGTTAAATCTGCAATAAAGTGTTGTTCCAATCCAGGAAGGGAAGTGTCACATAAAATTTCATAATGCTGTGTCAGGATATTTTTCAGAGACAGGTAAGTAAATAAGAATCTGTGCTGAAAGATCCTGCTCTTCTTAGCTTCAAATAATATCTCTTACCATCCTATCAATATAACTTGGGTGATGAATGTTACATATGTTGAATGTTACATATGTTGACTGAATCATAGGAAACAATTTTCTAAAGAGTGTTCTGTGGCATCTCCATTGTCAGTGCATTATTAGAGTGGTGGAGAAATAGAAATAGTAAAGTACTTGATAAAATCTGTAGCAATGTTTAGTCATATTGCTTCCTGTGGTTGATATTGCATTTCAATTTTCTAGCAACAATAAAATAAGCACCAATCAAGTGCAGGAGCTGATTTAATTGACTGTTCTTTCTTCTATAACTTGCAATCATGTTTTTGATTTGGAAATCTACACACAGTTAGTAATGATTATAGATACCATAATATAGTGCTAAATCATAAGTGAGCTAAGATCAATCCCAGTTGCAGCTTTCTAACTTTCTTTCTTTTGTTGCATCCAACCAGTTTCCTTTGACATTTCTTTCTCTCTCTTCCTCATTTCCATTATCTCTCATCTATTACGCAACTGTCATACTTTACTCTTTCTCCTGCTTCTATGGTGCCCTCCAGTGTCTTTTTCTCACCCTTCATCCTCTTCCCTCTTTTCTCTCACTGCCCTCTCCCCCACAGCTTCTCTGCCTCCTCAACACTCCATCTCATCTTTCCTCCTCTGACCTTCCCCCACAAGCCCTCACACCTCTCTTTCCTTCAATGACTCAGGATTCTTCTTCACCTTAGGCTACTGTTCCCTTCCTGTCCTGCTTCCCTCACACTTTTTGTCCAAACTCAACCTCTTATAATGTTGGATAACCTTAGGCCTCACTTAACACAATCCACTCTATCATCTTTCAACTTTATCCCTCTCTTTTCCTCAATAACCCCTGTCACTAATCCTTTTCCCCTCTCCTCAGTTCCTTGTCATATTCCTTCATCCTCTTCTCTTACTTACCATCTCTCAACCCTCCTCTTAAAATCATTGCCCACTCTTTTCTTTATTCTCCCTCAGTTATAGGGGCTACTTTAAACTCTTAGCCTTGCAAGTTATGAGGCAATCATCACTAGTGCTGGTACCATGTAAAAAAGCATTCAATACACTCTGTTAAGTGGATGGCATTAGGAATGGCATCCAGCCATAGAATCTATACCAAAGTAGACATTGGAGAATAAAATTGTCCTCCAATTCATCAGATACCAAGTATCAAACTGCGCAACTCCTGTCAGTATATTGAAGCTGGGAAGCCAGATATTAAATGATGATAATTATAACAATGAAAATGTGTCTGAAAAAAATATGGTTATCACAACTTCCCATCACCCATTCTCTAAAAAGCCGTATCCCTTGACTTGATGTGAGAAATGTTATTAATAGCGATGGCTATCTTCATCATGATAACATTATTGGTACTATAGTTGGGAAAAAGCATTGAATAATAAAGTCTTTAAATGAGTCTTTTTTTTTCCTTTTAAATGGTAAAATGTTGATAGAAATAATTCTACAGTCAAAGTCACTTGATAACAAAAATTGGAGACAAGAAAATAAGAACATAACTTACCAGCCGTTCCAATGTTTCTAATTGATTTTCTGTTTTTTGGATTAATCCTTCTTGGAATTTTTTCTTTCTTAAAAGAAGTTTAACTCTCCTAAAATATTAAATGATGAAAAGTTTAATTATATTTTTTTAACCCTTTAAACCAGATATATCCAGATCAAATATTCTACCCATTTTATGTTCAAACTGACTGGATCCAATCTCTCACACCTATTCTACAATGTCACTCTAAAAGTAAACAATCACATCATCAAAATTTCAAAGCTATGAGATAATGCACAAGTAATGTGAATAAAATAAACATTACATTTAACAGAGTAATCTGAATGTTGAAGGGTTAAAATAGACAGAGCCTTGTATTATGCATACAAACAATATGCTTAGAAAATATGTTTAGGAGTTCATTTGTTCATATTAAAAGAAGAAAAAGAGTTGCTAATAACTATTTTATGAAAAGATTTGTCTTTTATAAAGCTTTGTACCATTGAAATTATTTATTGATTCTTAAGAAGTTTAAGCATAAACTTAGAAAGTCAATACAGATCAAGGCCATTGCTTAACAACATTAACTGGTTACATATCTTTTCAAAACGTATTTCAAAATAGGTTGAAATATCCAGACTTAGATTTGAGCAGATGTGACAAGTTATAGATAGAAGTAGGCAAATGGAGTTATCACAGTCATTTTCTGCTTACTATTTTTTTTCACTTTCTTTTCTGTGTATTTTTCACACTTATTTTTGAATGTTCTAAGAGACTTTTTTCTAGCACGTAAATTTTCAATCAGTACTTACATATTTTTTCATTTAGTTTGTGTTTTTATTTTAAGTCAACTATTCTTTTAATTTAAACAGCTAACAACAAGCAGACAAACTATCTATCCATCTATCTATCTATCTATCTATCAGGGAGTAGAAAAATAACTCAACCAACTGACTGTCGGTTGAGATAAACAGAGATAAAATAATTAATGAAGATAAAATGGATAATTGTTGAAATCATGAGATAGTATAGTTAATTGCCACAAATTGGGCAAAACATTATTAATTGGGCAAAGTATAATCAAGTGTGGCTTTGTGCCTGCACTAAAGATTATTATTTTGTCTTGTGAGTTACTTGGCAACCTCACTAGTGTTGGTGTCTTGGAAAAAGTATCCAGTGCACTATGTAAAGTGGTTGGTGTTAAGAAGTGCATCCATCAAAACCATGCCAAAACACACATAAGTGTTCAATGCAGTCCTCTGGATCATTGGATCCTTTCAAACGGTTTAACCTATGCTAGCATGAAAGACAAATGTTAAATGATGATGATGGTGATGAATGATTTGTTTCCAAAAAATGCACAAAATAAAATGATTATGATGATGGCTATATACTTACTCTCGACGGCCATTTTTCAAAAGAGCTCTGGCAGCTTCTTTTTCTCTCACTAAGTTTGCTTCAAGCTTCTTAGTATACTGTTTCAGTTTGTCACGTTGAACCTTCAGCTGCTGTAAAGGATATAAAGAGTTTCTTTAAGACCTTACCAACAATGTCTTATACTGCAATAGTCAACAAAGAGTCTTAATAACATTGATAACTGTGACACAGACAGTTTGGAACATCATGCATCTAAGTCCATATCTATCAATCAACTTTGTTGTTACATCAATATCACCATTGTTTTAATGTTGACATTCCTCTAATTTACAACCAAGAAAGATCCTGTTTTCAACCATTTAGTCTTAAGTCAGATCCTATCAGGTAAGCCTATAATCAAATGAATTATAACTATAGCCAGTCCACTTTTTACTCAGTGTATCTAGGGCTACATCATACAATTATCTTCCCTTTTTAAAACAGCAGAATGTGATTTGGATATTTGGCTGCTATTTCTAGCAAGTGGACTGACCAAGAAGAGGCTACTTAGAGTTTTTATTTTCATTGGTTTAGTCACAAGGAAGAGTCTGTGTGCATAGCTTTGACAGGCCCTTCAAGACCAATGAATTTAACAAGAGAAGCTGGCTGATGCACAAAAAACATGATCAGGGAGGGAATTCCAGAGAGCTATATTAGTGAAAGAGGACTGGGTTTTTTGCTGGGTCTGGAGAAAGGGGCAGTTCCATAGTTTTTGCAGGCAGGCATTCCAAGGACAATGAGATTGATGCTATTAATGTTCTATTTAAACTATTGTAAGTCAAACTGAGTGAAGACCATGCAGATTTGGCATATCAAGTAGAGATAATGCAGGGTTGGAGATAATTCATTAGTTTTACTGAGAACAAGACAACCTCTGTAGTGTTGGTGCCTTGAAAAAATGCACCTAGTGCACTTTGTAAAGTGGTTGGTGATAGAAAGGACACAAAGCTCTAGAAACAAAGATAAATCTACGACACTAGAGTAAGGCATGGTCTGCCACCCTGCTGAACCATCCAACCCATGGAAAGCAGATGTATGATGATGATGATGATGATGATGATGAAATTGATACCTACAGATAGTAATTTAGCACAGGACCTGAAGAGGAGGAGTAGGAAACAAAGGTGATGAGAAGAAAAGAGACAAGTAACTCTGGAACACCTAAATGTCAGTGGCACAAGACCAACCAGAGCAAGGAGCAGAAGCTATTGTGATAGAAGTAGAAAATACAGAAATAAGAAACAACACATCACTAGGCCAAGGACTGGAGAGTGAGGGCAAGTGATTTCTGACAATCAATTAGTTAGTCTTGTCTGTTTTTTTTTTAAGATGCTGATGACGTATGTAGCCTCAGGCTAGTTCTGATCAAGTAGAGCTACAGCATACAGGTAGTTGACCGAATAACTAGTTGTAACCCACAGATGTGTCATTACCACTTACAGTTATATGTGAAGGTATAATCATTTAACTTACACTTCTTTATTTACATAAGAATGGTTTATCCCAGAACTAGTCTAAAGAAGCTATGTAAGCCAAGGGAGTTAATTACGCATCAGTCATTGATTAACAAGACAACAAATCTACTAGAAATAGCAGCCAAACTTTATTCAAATGACATTGTACCATCTTAAATGCAGAACAATGTGATGTAGTCTATAATATTTAAAGCACAGAATGGTCACAGCTGAGACACCTTTGATCTTAAACAAGTCTGACCTGAGGTTCAACCACAACCTGGAAAACGATACCATTTCTGGATTTAGTCATGCATGTATGAATATCCCTACAATATCTCGCTTCATTGACTCAATAGACTCAGGTATTTTCATTACAAAATAAAAATAAAAACATGAGTCTAATGGGTCAATGAAGAAACCTTTCTATAGTCTCTTAACTTGCTAGAAATATCTGTCAAAACTCCCTCAAATCACATCCTACCATTTAAAAAAAACAAAGAATAGTACATCTAAAATTGTTCAATGCTTGAAAAAAGATGGGATGTTAGCAGGGGAAACGCCTTTGATTGTGAGTTCACTGGATCAGGGATGACATGGGATTAAACAACAAGTAGTTGACACGATAAGAATGTGAGAGAACTGCTGAGTATGGTTCTGTTGAATGTCTTTCATGAAATTTGAATGGCAATTCTCACTAACTACTACACAGCTTTCTGATCAGATAGAGAACTACCATTATACTATATTGCAATACATTAGACCAAGACACTTTTAGTTGTGCTGCTGAGAAGGCATTTTTACATTCCTGACATACAAAAGGATAATAAATGCTGCTGGATCTCCAAAGAACATGTGATATTACACCGTGAGGGGTCTTGTGTAATTTAGATATCTAGGAAATTGAAACTGTAAACCTCTATCTAGCTAACACCCATTGATGTAAATGAAATACATTTGCATCTTATTTATATTCAAAATCAGCAATAAACTCAATAGACATTGTATTACACTAGGAACAACTTGACCCAGCCATGACACTGAATCAAGTTATTTGAAGCTTAGTACACTACCAACTACTGTACCACTTGTATGCAGGCCATCAATGATCAAATAATCAATGACCGAACCTACCACTATAGCATCAACTACATAGTTGATACAGTTCTATATTTAAGAGATGAGGAATTATGTACATTATTTACATTTGTCCTCATCTTGTTTGTAGTTAACACAATGTTTTGGCTGATATACCCTCCAGCCTTCATCAGGTGTCTTGGGGAAATTTTGAACCTGGGTTCTCATTCCTAAGGTATTTTTCAGTGTTATTATTATTATCATTATTATTATTATTATTATTATTATTCAGGTCACTGTCTGGAATTGAACTCGGAATCTTGGGGTTAGTAGCCCATGCTCTTAACCACTACGCCATATGCCTGGGCATATGTGTTAACTACAAACAAAATGAGGACAAATATCCGTCAAATGTAAATAATGTACACAGTTGATGTTGATAGAGTTGTAGATCAGTGTTTATTGATTAGAAACTCCAAAACTAAGTTTCAGTGAGATGTTCATGCCTATCTCTTAAATTTCCAAACCATCAAGGTACGAATGATGTAGGTGTCATTCTTAGCCATATACTACCATAAATAATATCTTAATGATTTTTTACTTCCAGTTAAATCAAAACACAATAAAGACACACTGAGCCACAACATCCATAGATTTATTTGCTGAGGAGACAATCTAGTGAAAGGTGAAAGTGATGGAAGTATGGGAATTTTATGGGTGTTGTTATAAGTTTTTCACTGTAGATTAAAAATGTGTATCCATTCATAGTTATTACTACTTTCATAACAGTAACTAGTAGTTCATAGTTATTGCTATTTTATTTATAACAAAATGGAAGATGAGCCATACCTCATATTCATCTTAGACTGATAAATATAATGGTGATGATATTGAACTTTTAAATCCCTGTTGGTTGATTCTTGTGGGAAAAATATGAGCAAAGAATATCCCAGGAGATTCTGGCCAGGGGATATATAAGTAGTGTTTGTATGGTGAGACAAAGTAGGGATAACAAGTTGAAGAGTAGCAGGCCCATTGGCCCACTACAAGCCAATTCAAGAGAACAAAAGCAATGTTAATGCAGTAGACGAGACAAGTGCAACGTTTCCTCTAATGTGTCCTTTTCTTTCTTAAGACGATAGAGGAAGATTTTTGCTGCTATTTCTAACAGGCTGGACGATAACGTAGAGGTTTATTCGTCGGGTTGTGAGCAAGAAATCGTAATGTATTGTGAGGGCACCTTAACTAAAAGACACAAGAATATTGGCCTTCCATTTGAAACATTTCGGTGAGGGTAACAGGCATAAATCGAAGATGTTGGTGAAAACTTCTGTCAGCTGATTGAAAACTTCCGCTAGCTGTACTGCTCACCTGGAAATACCACAAGACTTACACTTGGGCATACATATTGCACAAAGGTAACTTATCTTACAGGTGGAGAGTCTCATTACGCTTCCGAGGTTTGACATAAACTTTGCGGTGGAAAATCAGTCGAAATTATATTAAGAATTACCAATAAGAAATAACAGAAGAATCAAATAATGAAGTTTAGTTTAGTTTCACTATACATTAACACTTATGAGGGCAGAATGAAGGAGGCAGGAATATCTACGTGGTCGCTCAACATACCAGAAATAGGAGTCAAGTCTTCTTCAATTCACACTCTACCGTCTGAAAAAAAAAACATTGGATAGCGTGGTTTGGGGTCCGCCGGGGTTACCTGTGCAAGTCGGAATATCTAGAATACCTTTATCATATATAGTAGGTCTACTCGACCTGGGCTGACCTAGGGCTTAACAACAATAACAACTAATGAATAGGTACTAAAGCGTGAGTTATTGCTTAACTTCAAATTAGCCCTGATTAGGCACAACCTATTATCAGAAGTATTTCAGTCATAACCACCCCGTCTTTTACTCAGAGCTACATTATTCAATGTGTCCTACTTCTCACTGTAAGGCAGTAGTAAGTAATTTGAGGGAGATTTTCCTGCTGTTTTCAAAATACGGAAACAAGTGAAAACCCTGTAATTGACATACTAACATTACCACATGTGCGGTTAAACTCTCCTATAAAATACACTACTTACTCATTGTGCTAAGAATTAACAATATATACGTGCGCGTTTGTATAATATAAATATATATATATATATATATATATATATATATATATACATATATATATATCATACAAAGATGCTAAAAAAATAACATAGTTGAACCTCCCCCGAAATTAACAATTAACTTACTAATACTGCTTTGTCTTGCTCGGTGATTCTCGTATCTTTTTTCTTCTTAGTGAAAAAACTCCCCATTGTGATGATCAGATCTTCCACTCATAAAAAAGTTAATACTGTACTGCTTGTATGGTCAGTGCTAACAGCAAAGAACTACACCCATAAAGGCAACAGCCTCTACCAACACCGGATAACAACTGCCATTTTGTAATTTCACTTTAAGTAAGCTTGTAGCTGTGTTATTTTCAGGCCATACACATTTAAGTTGTCGCCCTTCATCATCTCCTCGAAATACTTTAATTTGTTGGGCTGTCTTCGTCTTATGTTGTGATAATTATCACCATATACACATGGTGTAACATAAAAATCGGTCTCCAGTATATCACTGGTCCTTTGTTTTTATCGACTCCGGAACGATGACATCGGTGGAATTTGAACTTAGAACGTAAAAGGCCGTAACTAAATACCGCAGAGCATGTTGTCCGACGTTCTAACGCTTTTATCAACCAGCTAAGTGGTTCCTCGTTTGTTTAGAATGTTAAAATTCTTCTAATTCTTTTTTGACATATGTATGTTCATATGTTATTCTAGCTGAATATAGTGTAACATCGTTCCAGCTTCATCGATTTGGATATAAATAAACTCTTCTTCCGTACAATACAGATAAATAATCACTTCTTGGTGGTTTACACAACATTGTTTTGGAAACGCTCATCCCAAGTAACATGTCGTTATTTGGATTGTTTACGCTGTATAAGTTCAATATTAAGTAAGTTTCGTTACCTTCTAACTTTTTTACTCTAATTTTAAACTATTACTATAGTTTTCTCAGACGAATATTGTAATAATACAATGAAGTCCATGAGTTTGAATAAGTTTGTTTGCAGTGACTTAAAGAGGAATCTGACTCTTAGTCTGAGAGAAAGGAAAAATATATTATTTAGGATAACAAACGAAGGAAGCTAACGGGAGATTGCTGTCAAAAGGAGGAACATTGAATACAAAGTTAACGGAAGCTAAATTAATTTAATATTAACTGGTTATTCTGGCCTCTACTTTTAAGCCTATCTCTTTTCTTTTAACCTCTTTACAGGAGGTATTTCCCTTTCTACGAGTATCACTCGTTGTTGCTTTAGTTTTCTATAGTATAACAAAGCTCTCATCATTTGGATCTCTGACCCATCACTCTTTTAGATCTGATCAAAAACTTTCATAGCTCATGACACTAAACTACCTGGGTCCCCCACTTTGCCTCTTCTATCGTTTCTACAGCAAGGTCTGCTCTTTTGCATTATTTATTTATTTATTTTGTAGTATTGCAACTCAATAACTGTATTTGTGTTGCCTTTTCCCTTCGTCAACCCATTTCTTAGTACTAGTCACCTTTCTACACACTTTGCTGTCTAAACAATTCCAGGACTGCATTCCCCTATAAATGAACCTACAACGTTTTAGACATGTAAACTGTGTTGGCGTTTGCTGTTTAGTTTACAACTGGGCGATAGTAATGGTATAACTGAAACAATAGATCTCTGGATCGCGTTTAGTTGTCCGGCCGACTACCCTAATTGATCAGAGGCTGAGCCTTAACAACTGCTTCTTGACAACCTACTTTCCTGAGTGGAGTTTTGCAACACAGCTGTCACTTGAAATCCTATACCTCGTGGGAAAAGGAAAGGGTCGTTGTCTCCCACCCCCAACAATGTTCCTGTGTTCATGGAACATAGATTAAAATTCTGAAAGAAAAGAACTTCCAAAAATTCGAAAGATTTTACATATTTACCACATCACCATCTTTTGTACTCTTTTGCTTTCCCATGCGCTCGGGACTTCGAGAGATAGCTATTCCAAAATAGCATTGATCCCATCCTATTGTCCCCTTTCTCTCTTGATGAAGATCTAAATACCTATTGACTACAGTTACTGGCTAGAGTGATAAGGGGAAAAAAGTGGAAATTGTTTTAAAAAAGTAAATGGCTTATATTCAGGTATCTTACACCCTAGGAAGGGTACATTACATATTGTCATCATCATCATCATCGTTTAACGTCCGCTTTCCATGCTAGCATGGGTTGGACGATTTGACTGAGGACTGGTGAAACCGGATGGCTACACCAGGCTCCAATCTGATTTGGCAGAGTTTCTACAGCTGGATGCCCTTCCTAACGCCAACCACTCAGAGAGCGTAGTGGGTGCTTTTACGTGTCACCCGCACGAAGGCCAGTCAGGCGAGGGCAAGGTAGTTATGCCCTGAACATCTTTGATTATTGATATACAATGTACTAAGTTTGCTTGATGCAGCAGAACTAACAATCAGTATAAGAGGCCCCATTATTACTGCGAAACTGAGTGGTTAGCAATGGGAAGGGCATCCGTCAGTATAAATAACTACACTACCTGTGACTTGTTTCTGAGTTTCCCAGCTACGGAGTTTTGTTTCGTGTTTTTTTTTTCTTTTCCAGATTATTTCACATGCTTTCATCAAATGTGACATTGAAACCACATGTAAACGGCTTCTTTCCCCAGAAAAGGAAAGATTTGGCTGCTATTTCTTGCACGCCTTGCTACTATGTAACAGGTATTTTGGGTCCTTTATCACAAATAGCTGTTACTTGGTAGCAGGGTGTGCTAGAAATAGCAACTAAATCTTTGGAGGTGAGATACATTGAATGCACTCAAAAGAAACCCATGGAAAAACTATTTCACACCAAGGTGTTTTACAAAATATTTATTGTATTTTTAAAGTCATTTTCACTTAAAAATATTTTGCCCATTACAATGTGTCTAATGGAAAGGTTAGAGTTTCTGCTCTTTCAGGGTAATTTTTGGAGTATTTTCCCATTATGCACCGTTTTGGGTATTTATACCCCCAAAACCCTGAATATCTCAATAACCACTGGTCTGATTTACGCAAGACTTGTTTTATTCTGTTTATATTCACATTTTAGGGGCACTTTACTTTCAAAGTATTTTCCCATTGTGTGCCAGTTTGGCTGTGTAACATTGCAAGCAAGCAAGATTGAAGTTCATTTTTAATGTATTATAGATGACTCAAGCAAGCATGAAAATGGATATAAAACTTTAAAAATTAAAAAGTTAACAATAGTGACACCAACATATTTTCACTTAAGCGGGATCGTTGCTGGTGCCCCTGGGCCGGCTCTTGTGTGGGTGACACAT
>NC_068984.1:23594307-23623293 GCF_001194135.2 Octopus bimaculoides
ATATATACCGCCTGACTGGCCTTTGTAGAGTTTTCGAGCGAGATCGTTGCCAGTGCCCCTGGACTGGCTCTTGTGCGGGTGGCACATAAAAGACACCATTTTGAGCGTGGCCGTTTTCGTGCGGGTGACACGTAAAAGCACCCACTACACTCTCTTAGTGGTTGGCGTTAGGAAGGGCATCCAGCTGTAGAAACTCTGCCAAATTGGATTGGAGCCTGGTGTTGCCATCCGGTTTCACCAGTCCTCAGTCAAATCGTCCAACCCATGCTAGCATGGAAAGCGGACGTTAAACGACGATGATGATGATGATACTAGATCTAACCTTGTAGTGTTTGTTGTGGAAGCGGTTACATACTTAATGCATTACTGTAGTGAGCCACACATTTTTCTAAAAACTTACATCCATATGGAAGAGGAAAAGGCATTAATTTTAATGATTAATTCTTGACAAGAAAAACAAAGGGGACAACTCTGAAATTCAGATTAAACTTTGAATGGAAGGAAGCATGAGGTGTGAAGTGGGTTTGATGGACTGCAAGTAAAGTGACAACTCTAGCATGCAAAAGAAATTTCTTCAAACCATTACTTTTTGTGCCTAATCAGTGATTATTTTTCACTCAAAATCTTTACTGTCTCTTCCTGAAATCGAGTATCGCTTTGGCTATGCTTCATGAAGAATATCTAATAATATTGAAATGACCAAATTCTTCAGATCATACTACAATCTAATAAGAAAGGTATATTTGTCAATGTAGTCCTGGATGGTCAAGACTGGACGACCTTTGATCATAGGTCTTCTCTGTCAGAGCTGACCTACAGTTAAACAACATCAAATATAATTATATATTTTAGTGATGTTATTACATACAACATTTTTGAGTCATATTTATTTACACCACAAGCCAAAATTATCTTCCAGCTTGTTCTGCTAGATATAGCAACCAAATCTCCCTTAAATTATACTCTGACCATCTTAAAACAAGACATGTTTGTCATGGATGGAATGCCTTACTCCTGGCAATTATCTTTTCCAGGGATATAGCACAGAATAAAGAACAGACTCAAACCTTCAGTCTTTCAGCTACAACACTGGAATATGTGGGTTTCAAATGGAAATGAGATTTATGTCATTACTTTTTATTATTTTTGTAATAAGATGTATCTAAAAGGGCTGTAAAACTGACTCAAAGAATCCTCTCAAACTTTTTCAGCTTGGAAAAGCAGACATTAAAAGCAATTTATATATAAAGGAATCCATGTTGTTACCATGTGCAATCTGACTTTGCGCAACTAATGTCCTATCACATCTCAAAGGTGGGGAAACAGTCATCAGCAGCAACCTTCTCCAATATGTTGAACCTCTCTTCTCAATGACCACCAATATGGTTTTCATAAAACCTGATCTACTGGAGATTTACTGTCCTGTTACTTACCAGTGGGCCCTCATCATATTTAATGGAAACAGCAACAAGGCAGTCAGACCTATCCAGCATGCAGATCTAACAAAACTACTTACTGTCTAAGAATTCCACTCAAACTTCACTCAGTTGCTCCTGATTTACATGTCACCCTATTGTATCCATCTTCCCAGACCCTTCAACAACCGCCTACTCTCTGCAACATCAGTTTTGTGTAATTCCCTCCCTGCATAATTTTTATGTCCTGCAACTTTTCTAGAGAAACATTAACCATGTCAAACTCTGTGGTCTTGTAGAGTTTGCAAAATCCTTAAGCACGATTCTTTCCTCAAACCAATCAAATAAAATTTTAAAAAGTGGAATTATGAAACTGCTTAAACAGTGTAGATGACTGAGTTAGTAAATAACTATCCTGGGTACAATTCAATCAATTATTAAACATTTAGATATTTGAGATGCTACTGAAGGTTTTCGTTTTTAAATGTGAATAAAATCAGATCATTGTAGTAGAGCTGAGCCATTTCTAAGTTCTAAATCACAGATAAATTCACTCATAATTCTAGAGGGAAAATGGGAAGTTATGATATCCATTCTTTTTCTAAGAGCATTAATTAATGCATGTAATAATGTGATTAAGAAGTTTGCTTTCCAACCACATGGCTTTGTGTTCAATCCCACTGCATGGCACTTTAGGCAAGTGTCTTCTACTATAGCCCTGGACTGGTCAAAGCCTTGTGAGAAGACTTGGTAAACAGAGACTGAGAAAAGCTCATCATACATATTTGTATGTCTGTGTCGCCTTAACTTAACATTGCATGATAGCTGTGAATGAGTGTTAGTCATACAAGCAGTTTCAGTATTCTGCAAAAAACATATCTGGCTATGGGATAAAAAAATTACCATGCTTGGAAACAAGTGAATGCTGGTGACTGGAAGAGCATCCAGCCATAGAAGTTCTATTGTAATAAATTTCGGTGGATCCACGGATGTTTGGAAAAGTACATGTTGAGATGATGGTGATGCTGAAGTGAAATGAAATATTAAAGGAGCTTACTCTCTGTTGGTACAATTATTACAGGGTTACACTTTTAAAGAAAAGGTCCTGTGTAATTAAAAATCCTTCCTAAAAAGTTTGTTTTTTAGTAATAGCTGAAATTTTAATAAATAATTTATTGTTCTGTATTCTTTTTCAGGTCTTCACTGTTTGTATTTATAGGACTAATCGAGATCCTGGTTGTCTACGCTAGTGCTAGATGTTCTCTTTCTGTTTCACTCAATAAGAATGGTTTCCACAGGTAAATCACTTGACTGTTTTATTGTAGATGATGGAGATGATCAATTAAGAGTGGAATGTATAATATGCTTAGTTCGGTAATACATTATCAGTACTGTGAATTCAAACCTACCAAAACTTACATTACTTTTCATTTCCTGTGTGTTTAATAATATAATTCCCCTGTAATATTTTAGGGTTTGTCATCAACTATATTGCACAAGAATTGGCCTTACCCCTGGTCAAAAATAATCATTGCCAACTATTTCATTGCAACTCTTTCAATATCTTTTAAAAAAATTAACACTTTTTCTGTTAAATTTGACTTTAATTAAAACATATTCTCTATATTAGTCTATTTTACCAATGAAGAAACAAAACTATTTTTAAAAATTTGTTTCTGATTTAAAGATAGAATGATTTTGAAGCTTCTTGCTTGTAAGATGACAGAAATCAGCAAGTCTCTCTGGTATAGTGGTATCAAGTTGTCTTGTCAATGACAGACTTGTGGTTTGATTCACATGGCTGATTTTATCCAGAAAGACAGACAGAAGTGAATAATATTGTAGGAGCTTTTATTTTGAGCTATTTCATAAAAATGCTTATTTTCAAATTTCTCAGTGCTTTGAAAATATGATCCAAAAGTATTAGCTTTTCAACTTGTGCTTACTTTTTTCATCTTTTCAATTACCTTACAGACACCGTTTTAAACTTTATTCAAGTTTAGTCAATGATGATCATGCAAAGAAATGCAATGAATATTATAGTCCCACAGTTCAGATTGTTCTGCCATTAGTCACTAAGAAATCTAAGAGGTTTCAAACAGAAGCTGAAACACTTATTCTTCTCTGATACAATGAGTGTGCAATTTAAAAACCTCCAATTCTGTTCTAATTATCTTCTTAATGTTCCCTATTAAAAAACTAATTTCTCTATGATAGCTATAAGTTTCAATCTTTAACATTATAATTACACCAAAATTGAATTGAATTTAAGACTTCAGATTAAGTTAACATAAACTGAAAAGTTTTTTTTCTTTTTTTCTCAGAGAGATGGTTTATACAGTTAGTATAATACTCCCAAGATATTTGACAACAACCCAATGTAAATCTGCTCTTGAAATGACATTACCAGCTGGGGCATATTTAGATCCAAACCAGATTAACAATTTAAAAAGATCCGAAGTAAGTGGATTTAAAAGCATTTCTATTCCGAATTAGTCAGTGATTGAATGTGATATTTTGATAAAAAGAAAAAAATTAGTAGGGCAATTTTAAACAGATGTACACCTTTTCTGATTTATGCTATCAAACTAACCACAGCTGTCCCTCAGACAACCTCTTGAGCTTCTTAACCTTGAGCCAGCTGAAAATACAGCTGAGTAAACTTGAGCAATGTGAAATAAAATACATGCAATGTGAAATAAAATACATGCAACCTCGTACAAGAACGAAACCCACTTTTATGATTGTGAATCCAACATCCTCATCACTAAATCATATACCTTCACATATTTATACTACTAATTACTAGATATAAGTATTAAATATATTTTACATTTATTTGAAAAGCTAATCTTTTTTAACTTATACTGAGTTAAAATAATATATTTTTGTCCTTTCACTCAGGATAGGACTAAATTTTTCATGGGACACAAATCAGTTGAATTCTATGGATTTAAACCATTTATTTCTCTAGAGTTGATAAATATAAGTACCAAGGCATGGCTATGTGGTTATGAGTTCAATTCATGTGAACATTGTCAACTGGCAATCTATACTATAGCCACAAGTCAACCAATACCTTGTATGAAATTCATAGAAACTAACTGAAGAAACCTGTTGTTTGTGTATGAGAGTTCATATTTCTCATCTTCAGATGAGTTCGTTGACTGTAAACAATATAGATGGTGTTCTTTGCTTGCAATCAACTGTGGAAAGCATGTCCAGGGTTTTTTGACATACTGCATGGTCTAAGGCTCATCTAAAGGTGTTCACTTCTTGTTTGCCATGTAGTTGCATTCAAGCTTTTGTTGTCTGATAGACTAAGGGATTACTATTTTGCTTGGAAAGAAGTGAGGGTTGGCAGGAAGGGCATCTGACTGTAGAAAACCTGTCTCCACAAATTCCATCTGATTCATGCAAGCATGAAAAAGTGAACAAAAATAAGTTCAATGATGATAACAAATTTCTCTCTACAAAAATTACTCTTGTACCTAAGTAATATCATGACACTAGTTATGTACATCTAAAACTATATTATTCAATACCATTATTACTGAACAATTGCATTTCCCTTTTTCTATCAATCCAGAATCAATACTGAGTTACTTCAAATCGTTAATATGTATCCTATAGAGAAGCTTGTTCTATAAATAATTTTGGGATCATACAATTCCTATGACCTGAGAACCAAAAGTCCATTTAGTTAGACCCAAGTTTCTTCCAGTTTTCTTTTAAAATAAGTTGATGTGATAATATTTGTCTTGCTTTCCAATAGCACTTTTGACAAGTATCTTCTGCTATATCCTTTAGTTGACCAAAACCTTGCGAGTGAATTTTGTAGTTGAAAATTGAAAACTTGTTGTGTGTGTATAAAGTTCCTTTATTCAACTCCTCTAAAATTGGTGCCATAGAAACCGTTCCTAGTACATGTGGTTGATGGTTTCTGAGGTCTCTCTATTCCAGTGCTAATATATCTAGTGCTGACATCATAAAAAAAAAATGTAACCAGTAGAGGAGACTAATGTGAGCATCAGTCTATGGAAGCAGCAACTCCCAATAAGAGACAACTTAGGCTGTGACAACCTGTCAGACCCATGCCAACAAGAAAAGTGAAATGGGGATGATAATGATAAATATATACAGGTGTGGGTATTTGGTTACAATTGAGCTTCTTCAAAAACTGCTCTGCTATGGTCAATATTGCTGCTGCTATCTCCCTTGTCAATGGGTCATCCACATGCTTTGCACTCTCAGAGATGTGTGGAATAAAGGTATTCCTTACTTATACAACAAAGATGATTATTCAAGTCTGTACTCTCTATAGAGACAGTACAGAATTAAATAATCAAATCTTTAGTGTGTTATTTTTGTCCCAAATTCTCAACACTATGTTTGGTTGAACAAGTGTCAAGTATCTTTCACCTGGAAGGTAAATACTTCTCTTGAACATCTGCTCTTCCCCATACTGAAGGTCAGCAAAGTTATAATGAATAGTGTTTAGAGCTTTTAATATCATAACATGAAAAATACATTGATCAATATTTATACCTTTCTTTTGATATTCAGGTTCTGTTTGATTCACCAGTTGATGTTGAGGCCCCGGAACATGTTTCTTCTAATCAAACCATTTTGGTTTACACTGATCTTCAACCAGTAACACAAAATGAATTCACTGCAGAAATAGTTCTTCCAGTTCATCTTCGTTATCATCAGTCAGAGCATTCAAAACCTTTCAAAACTATTCATTTCAAGACACCTGATACAATATTTATAGATTGCTTGGGTAAAATACATAGTTTTATACATTAACCCTTTCTTTTTTCACACTAATTAACTGCCACCATTATATAATTCAAAACTAATTACAATCATTCATTATTAGGAAATCTTTAAAATGTCATTTTTTCCAATCTTATCTTTATATAACTATTATGAAAGTTTCTTTAACATGCACATGCTTCCATGTGTGTGTGTGTGTGTGTATATACACACACACACACACATACAATGATGAGCATCTATTTTTCTTTTTCTTTCATTCTAAACATATCTGAAATTCTTTTCAGAAACATTTCTCTTTTTGCTTACGTAAGTTTTATAAATTGCACCTATTTAGGAAATAAGTTTTTATTTTTATATATATATGTATATACACACACACACACGGGTGCAAAAGTAGGTATATAATTATGAAGACAGAAAACACATATTTTTTATCAAAAACATTAAGTTAGCCTCATCTTTGCTATTTTCAGTGTCATTAATTATAATATATTTATCATAACTATAATAATACTTTTATCATAGCTTTTAATTTTTTTGATAAAAATAAATGTGTATTGTACGTTTTCTTTTTTCCCACTTTTGCACCCCACTGTATACACACACAAGATATATCTCAGTGGTTATAACATTCATAAAATACCCACTTGAGACAATTACACTGTTCTAAAAAGAAATTTAATCAAATGTAGGCATTGTTTCAGAAGCCCGCATACCTAAAGGCAAAAACCAAGCCCTGCTGCAAGCTAAACAATTTAATCACTTACATATTGCCCCAGCTGTATACAGTAAACTTGTACTTTCCTATGCCACCCACTTACTATCTTGGCCATAGCATCCATGTGGTGTTGTGATGGGATAAAGTACAAATCAATGCTGTAATTGGTCAGTTGACTAGCTTATGTTATATTTAACAATTATTAGACAAATCATTTTGGAATATAATATACTTGATTTGAGTGAACTTGTTGACATGATATAAACATGAATCGGAATTTAATGAATTCTGTCCATTAATATCTATAACAATAAGAAAAATTAAACATCAGTTCGTTAAAAGTAAACTGAAAACAATTTATTGTCTATTCAACTGGCTTACCATACCATCTACACTAACATATGTTAATAGAATATTAACAAGAGTAGTAAAGTAATAGTATCACATGTTATTTTATGAATTTTGCAATAGAAATTAAATAAGCAGGAAAAAATCTAAATTTCATTGTGTTTTATATATATATATGAGAGAGAGAAAGAGATCTGAAAAGAAAATTTATTATCATGGTAGAGTAATGAAAACACATGAATCAAGATTTTTTTTTTTTTATATTTACAGATGGAATGTATACAACCTATGAACTGCAGTGTTCTCAAACCAATTATAACATTTGTACATGGACCAAACTCAAATGCCAATGCAGAGTAAGTATGTATGTGTGTGTGTGTGTGTGTGTGTGAGAAAGCATCTAGAATTTTATACTAGAAAGTAAAATGCAATTTACTTGAATTTATTTAAGATATAGAGAGATATATATCAATCTTAACACTTTCCTATTAGTTACACTAATGACATAAAATGAATAAAACATTCACATGATTATCTGATATTCAGAATATATGTCATCTTTAATGGACTTCTTAAACAGTAGTTTTCTAATAATTTTTCTGAGAAAATTTGGCAACCATAGAATGATTAGGCACATATACATTTATTTATAAAATGAAATAAATTCACATTTCAAGAGCTAGTTGAAGTGACATATATTAATTCAATACACACTCTTTGGTGTTTTACGGTTTTCATTTAGCAAATATTTTTTAATGTGAACAGTTACTGCTGCAAAAAAAAAAAAAAAAAAAAAAACCCCAACTATTTTTCTCTTTTATATTAACAGGTATCATCTACTCAAGCAATCATTCCAGTTGGAAATTTAGACCATCTACTAATTGTAGCAGTAATTACTACACTGACAACAATATGTGGTACAATCTTCTTACTATATCAATTAAAGAGTCAGTTTTACAAAATAAATCCAAACATTTTGTAATTCCACTCTCTACAACAATTATCAACTTTGTCTAACAAGAGGAGGCTGGGAAATTTTACAAAAGAAACTTAAATGATTTTGACCACTAGGTATTTAAATTATAAAAATAAATTATTTTGGTGACAACAGTTATGATGTTTATGGTAGGGCTGGGGAGAGAGACAATATGATTCAGCAGTTATGCTTTATTGATTTAAGTTCAATATAGAAATTGTCAATTATACAAAACTGGTAAGAAAACAACACTTGAAGTCATTACAATATTTATTAAGAGGTTGACTGCTATGTGAACAATCAAAATTTTTTTTTTTTCTCTTACTGCTACAGTCTTGACACATGATACATGTCTGTGGCCCATTGACTCCTCTGTCATGTAGTCTATGAAAAGGTAGGCTAAAGCTCCATTGTGATGCCAAAGTGAAGTTGTGTAGTGGAGCGAAAGTTGGTGGGGATGCATATTTTAATAAAAAATAATGAACAATGAATTTCATTCAGTGTTGTCGCTGGAAAGATTTCAGCCACAACAAAAACAACGACAAACATTCTATTTTTCTTTTTCCAAGTTCCTGTTCTTTCCCTTTCATTCTAAACATATCTGAAATATATATTCTGAAACACTTTTCAGAAACATTTCTCTCTTTTTACTTACCGAGGTTTTATCAATTGCAATTATTTAGGAATAAGTTATCTTTTTTTTTTTAAACCTTAAAACAAACTATGATAAATGTGATGATATTAATGAGGATAGATGGGTCTGACAATTATGTGTTGCTGAGAGGATCTGTTGTCAACAACAACATCAATGGTAGGCTGGAGACTAAAACGAATAGTGGAAAATAACCCCTTCTCAATATTTCTATCAGTGCTGCATTTCCACACCACAGAACTAAGTTGGCCAAGCTGGCAGTTACAGTTTGAAGAATCTATCAATGGTATTTACATTGAAATGGATAGCAGCAAGTTAACAAACAGAATGGATTTTGTCCTAAAATTTCTCTTTAAGGGTTTTCAGTTTCTGTACAAAAAAGGTTTCCAGTACTTCCGCACATTGATAGAATGGAGAATCACTGGGATTATAGTAACGACAGTTGTCAAATATTTTGGTCATGTCTTTGATAAAATCAGTCAAACGTTTATAATGTTTGCTTGAGAGTCTCTCTTCAACAGTTGATAAATCTGAAAAACAAAAAAATGTATATTCTTTATTTGAAAAAAGCTATTCAACAATATGGTTTAAATTTATTTAGGTTCAGTTTTTCATAGATGTAAAGAGTGATTTCATTAGATGCTCAGAGGAGGACGTATCTATAATCAACTGAATCTACATCAGTGGTATTGGGTTTTTATTTCATTAATCTCTCAGGGACAAAATACAAAACAAAATTATCATTACTTGAACTCAAAATGGGTAGTAGAATTGGTAGTGTCAGACAAAATAACTTGTATTTAGGTATGTCCCTTCACATTCCGAGTTCTAATCATGCAAAAGTTGCTTTACCTGCCCTCTTTCTAGGGCAGTGGTTCCCAACCTGGGGTCTGCAAAGGTAGAACTGTGGGTCCGTGAACTAAATTCAAAATTTCATTTTTTTTTCTTAATCTGCTTTCAGCTAACGAGCTGTGGCCATGCTGGGGCACTGCCATTTGGTGTTGCTACATAATTTTACTTCACGAATGCTTTTTAGGAATTGACATTTGGTGCATGAGGGAGTTTGATGCAGCTGCCCTCATCTACACCTCCTGTCACGAAGTTGGTTCATCTGGGACACTTGACAGTAAGAGGTCCAGCTTTATTTTGAAGACACCTACATCCACCCCATGCAGGTCTCTCAGGTCCTTTGGGAGGATATTGAAGAGCTGTGGACCTCTGAAGCCCAGACTATTGCAGTATCTTGTCCTACATCCTGATGGCAAATTTGGAGTCCTTGGCACTATGCAATGCCCAGTTCTAGCATTTGTGTAACTATTGATGCCAAAGTTTGGGACAAGTCCTTCCAGGATCTTCTAGCTTCTTCCTGGTCAAACCATGTTGGATGTCATGTAGCAAGTCATTTTCTTCAAGGAAGGTGATTAGTTTTCTTCTGACTATTTGTTCCATGACCTTGCTGATGTGCGAGGTCAGAGAGATAGGTCTGTAGTTCTTGGCCTCCGCTCTGGTACATCCTTTATGAATAGGGCATATTTTACCATCCTTCAGTTTTCTTGGAAGTTTGCCAGTTGCAAGGAAGCTCTGAAAGAGGGACTGCAGTGGTCTTGCTAGGACTCGCTTACATACTTTTAGAAGGATTGCTGGGAATCCATATATACATATATATATATATATATACACACACACATAAGGATAAGCAATAGCCTGGGGTCCATGGAAAAATTCATTTAAATAAAAGGGGTTCTTGGTAGGGAAAAGGTCGGGAACCACTGTTCTAGGGTCTTAAATAAGTACTGTTTCTGTTATAATCAACTGTTGCTCACTTGAACTTCAAACTGATGTGCTAGTATAAATACCTAAAAGTTATTGATCAATCCTTTTTACAATCTCTGCCAAAGAATGGAAACAGACCTAAGTCTTACTATTTTCAAACCATATGAAATTTACTTCTTGCTTGTATGAGATTTTACAACTCTTCAAACTATGTCTAGAAAATGTGTAAATTAGTTTGAAAATACTAAGTCATATTTGTATATTTTAAATATAAAAATCTAGGTACACAAATAGGAAACAGAGAAATCACTGACACACACTTATTTTCTCTTGTTATTTCTCCATGCCAAGATAGAAAGAGGGCATAAAATGATGAGTTTACATTTAATATATGGATATTAACCCTTTCGTTACTGTATTTATTTTGAGATGCTCTGTGTTTCTTTCAATTACTTTAAATATAACAAAGAATTTAGTAAAATAACTTAGTTATCATTCAGCTAGTGTTAGGAACATAAATTGTAACTAAGGTTTGGTGGAAGATTTTAATTCAAAATTTATGAAAATAAGTTTCAGCCGGGTTGGTATCAAAAGGGTTAAGGCAGAAATATAGGAATGCTGAGTTAAAATGCCTCATATTTAGTCTCATCCTTCCTCAGTTCAATTTCAACCCAGGTCAATTTTACTTTCCATTTCTTTCAACCCAATAAAAAAAATATCAGCCATGTGAAATCAATTCAAACCATATACGATCATTCTAAAATATGAATACTACTTTTCAGTTTCGTTTTCCCAACTCATGTTTTACACATTAATTTTTTTTTTTTTTTTTTCAATTTTGGCCTATGAATTGTCAGGGCAAGTATTTTACATCAGAGTTCTGATTCTACTTCTGCTTCATGTAAACTGGAAAGAGTACTTACATTCAGTTAGATATAATAAATAATAAGCTTAGCCTAGAATCTTTGTATGAGGCTCTTTTCTATAAGAACCTTGTATGTGGTGCAGCATAATTACCCGTTGCTTTTTATTGCGTCTATGATTGATTCTGAAAGCATTTTAGTTAAAAACTATTTCACTTACCCATAGGTTCTTTGATGACATCATAATAGTCGGGGGCTTCAAGCCTGTTAACTGGTTCCAAGAATGGCCATGCCATCTTATTTGCCTAAATAAATTAGAAAACATATTTAATATTTATTTAAATGTAAATATTTTTGTTGTATAGTGTATGAATGACTATGGGATTGTACCTAGAAAGTTAATCCCTGAGGTACAAGTCTGGGTAAACTTATTTATGGCAGAGCAGTAATTGCCCATGCATACCAGCCTCTCCTCTCCACGCCAAGGGAAAGGCAAAGGCCGATACAGCTTAGTACCAGTGACGTTGCAACTCATTGCTACAGCTGAGTGAACTGGAGCAATGTGAAATAAAGTGTCTTGCTCAAGAACACAACATATAGCCTATCCAGGAACCGAACTTACTACCTCATGATTGCGAGTCCGATGCTCTAACCTCTGAGCCGTACACCAAGCCAAAAGCACCAGGTAAACAAAGACAACAATAGTTAAAATTCTCAGCTGAAGCCAGTCACTTCAATTATATTGCTAGTGTCCATGGAAAAGCCATGAATATCACAGGTAATATAGCTTCTTCCTTAAATATTTGTCTGATTAGGCATAAAATTATATATATATATAGAGAAGGAGATACAAATATTTACAGTATTGGAAGAAATAAAATTTTATCAACTCATTTTAAAAAAAGTTTCAATCTTCTTCCAAATGACAAAATAAATCTAAGGACAATAGCAGCATCAAAGTATTACCTGAAGGCTGCGAAGTAAGCGCCGTAAACTGTCGTAGTCTTTGTCTGACATGACTCTTTGGGAATATTTATCCCCATGTTCATTCTTTTTACAAGTAGGGCAAAGATACGTATCCATGCTATCTGCTTCACTTTTTGTAACCCCAACACAGCGTCCATGGAACCAATCTTGGCATCGGTCACACCCAATGTAAAATCTGGAATGGATCAAACAGATAAAATAAGTCATCATAAAAACAGAAAAGGAGACAAATTTTTACATAGAATTTGCACAAATGTTTCATTGATAAGTATATATTTAGACTGTTTTACACAAACAGAATTATATTCTTATTGGTTCAGTTGTTTCACCGATTCACTAGGGCATCATTCCAAGCAACAGTAGCTGTTAATTCTCTTCAAGTCTTTCCTTTAACTTTAGTTAAACATTGCAGAGTAATAACAGTTTGTTACTGCTGGAATATGAAGAAAACATTATGAATAAGCATTACAATGTAAGCATTTGTTATACAACAAGAAATATTTTATTCTAAGAGAAGTAGCCAAAAATCTGCCAAATATTTTATCAATGTAAAGCAACTGTGCAAAAAAAAACAAAAAAAACGACAACTTATATTACATATTTCAAATACAATAACCAAGTTTTTGACATGTAACACTAACAGAAGGAATTCCTGAAATAACTTAGCTTGTGCAATACAAGCTTGATTTATATACATACATACAGGCGTACATACATGTATAAATATATATATCATTGAGCCTGCTATGGCCAAGTGGCTCACTGCAAACTTCACAATTTTGTGCACTTTTTTTATTTAAACAGAAGCAAATAATGAAAATTTAATATTTTGTCAACAAAAAGAAAAAAAAGAAAAAAGTCAGTTAATTGTTTAAAATGTTCAGAAATGAAAATAATGAAAGAACTAATAAAATGGATGTAGAATTTCAAGATAGAAATGAAGATGAAATGCTTATGAAAGCAAAAGGCAGTGTTAAAAGTAAAAAGAAAAAGAAAAAAAATCATAAAAGAATGTAAACTTAACCAATAATTATAGCTTCTTTAATTTGAAAGCAATTTAAGGTATAGAATATATGTATGTGTGTATATATACATATATATGTATGTGCATATAAATGTGTGTGTGTGTGTACACATACATAATGACTGTCAACTTGCAGATGAGCATGACCATCCTAAATGTTCAAGACAATGGCTGTCAGCAATGCTCATGCTGGAAGTTGAAATCAAAAACAGATTGAACAACATCGCTAAGACTCTCACCTACAAAGCCAAGTAGTCAAGAAACAAGCAAGATCAAGATCTCTGGGTTTGCAATGAGGTGGGAGTTATTTGGGAATTTTCTTCTTCTAGAGAGTTGTCTAAACAAAGTCTAGGGTTCTCTCACTCCAGTTGAAGGATGGCAATTGACTCCGAGTTCATCTGTCCTTTGACAGGTTTTGTTTTTTGTCCTGGAGGGAGTCCAACAAAAACCACTCTTCTTACCTGGTAGGGTTGCAAGTTTAAGCACTGACAATCTGACCATGCAACAGGTTGTACAAGGTTACATGTAAATACATAAGTATATGAGTGCATGTGTGTGTGTGTGTGTATAGATAGACAGACATATGTATAAATGTGCATGTGTGTGTGTGTGTGTGTATAGATAGACAGACATATGTATAAATGTGCATGTGTGTGAAGAGAGAGAAATACTGAACAGAATATGATAACATTTTAGTAACACTAAACTGAGAAAGAAATAAAAATAGATGAGAAGTGTATGGAAAAAGAAATGTCAACAGATTGAAATGTGTAGAATATATAGAAATCTTAAAACTGAAACATGCAGGACAATGAATAGAGAAATGAGAGCGAAATGACACAGACAACCCCAATAATACACCACTGTAGTGATTAGGCTTTGGAGGATCCATCCTCAAGCAGCTAGAGTTAGTATACTACATGCGGACATAGACAAAATGTTTCCATCAGGGGAATAGAGAGAAAGAGACAGACAGACTTTACAAGCAGTCACAGAATCAAAGTGAAAAAAAAAATTGTTCTTCTGATGTGAGTTGGAGTTCCTACTTACTGAGACTTGTCATAAGGAGTTCTGCAAATGCAGTAGAGCTCTTCTGATGTATTCTCTCGATGCAACTTGCATTCATCGCACACGTAGGATTCTATGTCCTGAGCCTGCTCCTCAGAAACAGCTACACAGGCCCCGTGGAACCAATTGGAACACAGATCACAACCAATGTAGAACCTGTAGCAAAACAGAACAACCCTTCATTTACACCAATCTTATTGCCCATCAAGGGCAGTAGGCTAGATGATAGCCAGAGAGCCAGAGAGCCAGTGGGTATATTTGTTCAAGATCTCTTGATGGTTTCAGATAGTTTGGGAAACATTAGAGTCACCAAACTGACTGAACAAGTATAGCAAAGAGAAACAGCTATGCACATCATCCAGCAGCTTTCTCAAGTAAATGGATTATGCAACCATCGCACAGGTCACAAGATCTAAATGTATCATGAAAAGATATTTGGGTATATGTATGCATGTTTGTGTGTGTGTAAGAGAGAGAGAAAAGGTTTTAAGTAACAATATCCTTCTCTCCCCTAACTATTATGCTATTATTTCACCATGCAGAAATCATGGAATATGTCAAAGCACCAGTTACTGATGGGATAAATTACTGTCTGAAATGCCCAGTCTACCCATTTCCTGCTACACAAAATGGCCACCTCCCATTCTCAATTTAGTTTACTATCTGCTTAGTATTACCACAGTCTGAATATTATCTCTCCAGTTTATTTACAGTTTAGGGCAAGGGAAATATGTAGTATTAGTATTTATTAAAACTATTAGAACTAATGAAAAAAAACATAAAATGATAAAAACCCAATGAATTCAAAAGAAGGGAAACAATTTGTTACCATCATTCAAAACAGAATAGATTTGAATGTTACTATAAAAGAATACCTGAAAATAATTGCAACAACCAGAAAGAAACAGAAGAATAGCTACAAAGAAAGAAGCTATGCTGATGATAAATGTGTTTTAATATGGGGTAATAACACATGCAAGGATGAATAAGGAGATGATGACAACCAATGGCAGAAGTGGAGAGAATTTTTTAAACTGCTTATCAGACAATGTTGATAATCTGAGCAAGAAAGATGCTGACACACACACATCAGCAATAATGTATTTGACTGAGATGATGCCCTGAGAAAACTCAAACCATGAATATGAAACATGGAAAAAATAAGTCTAAAGTACCAGGTTGATAACCAACTTACCTTACAGAAAAAAAAAAAAACTTTTCAAGTACATTAAATCAAAGCATAACAAACAAATACCATTTTTATGTAACCTTTGTAAAAAGATAAAATTCTGAAAAAAAGAAGTTTTAATCTTTGTTTGCAACTGAACGCATTTCATTATGTGGCATAAATCTAACAAACCAATAACAGATTTTGTAACTTTTACAATGATTCTACTGTTTTATGTAGATATTATCACAGATTTGTCCATTAACATCATTTGCCATAAGAAATGAAAATGGTAATGTTACATTCTGTTTTTCCAAGCACTATACTAGGCTGAACTCAACTGGAAAGATGAGATGTGGTTTTAAAACTACTGCAGCTTTATCATTGATGAGTCACTTCTTGACCACCTTTATTTGGCAGTCCACATTCTGGACAATTATTGATGAGGTTGATGTGGACAGTAAATTGACCAACAGATTTGATAATGACAGAAAACAAATGTAATATACCTTATCGAGTACATTTGCATTAACTTTGCTAATGTGATACATACATGGCAAATTAGTTTCACATTTGCTGGTTATACACACAAAATACATCCATGACATGTTAGATATATTCATTTTAACTTTCTTGATGTAGAGCATAAAGTATGTGTACCTCTGCCTTACCTTTGATGGAATACTCACAAACATTGAAATATAACTGCCTTACCTTTGTTTGCACATGCATATTCATGAAGTGCTCTCTGCAATATATTCGTTGATGCGTACTTAGACACTTGTGCATTTGTTTGTGTGCACACTGAACATTAATTTTCCTTGTGTATACACATGAAATACATCCAAGTGATAAAGAGATTAAGCTAATTTTTCTAATACCGATTTATACAAATGAGATACACTATCCCATAGAGTAAATTATAGTTCTGCATAAACAAATACTTTCTATACAGATTTACGGGTTGGTTTAAAAGTTACCTAAAATACTGTTTCTCATGTGTATACAGCCAGTAAGAAGGCATTTAGGAAAAAAGGAAGAGGACAACAACAGAAGGCTTTACTTACTTTGAGTCGTCATATGGTGTCTTGCATATGCAGTACAATTTTTCAGCTGGATTAAAAGATTTTCCAGTTGATATAATCTTCTGCTTCTTCTTCTTAGAAACAGTAACAGCAGCAGGAGCTGTGGGTGCCGCTACTGATGCATTTACTGTATCATCTTTACGTCTGGCAGCAACTGGAGATGTTGCAGCAACTGCTGCTTTCGTAACGGTTTTCTTTTTCTGTTTCTTGATGCATTCATTTATTTCCATCTGAAAATCAAAACATAAAGCAACATTTAAGTAAAAAATAAGAGAAAACATAATTTCTAAATCATTAAACAGTAAGCAGAATGTAAAAGTTGTTCAAAATACCTGAATATCATGTTGAAGATTCTTCTCCATTAATGAACGTTTACGTAAAATCTCTTTTTTCAAGGCTTCTTTTTGTTTGAAGAGCACAGCTTGAAGCTTGGAGGCAATAACACGCTTCTGCTTCTCCTCAGCACACTCTTGTTTCTTAATCCTTTTTTGTTCTACTTTCTCCTCTCTTTCAATTTTATCAAGAATATTCTTTAGAGCTTGACTACACACAGAAAGGCTGCAAAACAGAATATAACAATAGATACATTAAATAGGCATTCATATATTTTTATAGTATGGGCACATTGTGTATTTTATTTCTAGCATGGGAACATTACGTTGATCCTAAAAGGGCATAGATTAACTTACTTTAGAGTCTTGCTTTTTAACTTGAAAACTAATAAACTAACATACCAGTTTTCAACTACTTTTCTTCCAGAAAAAAAACAGTAATTTTTTATTTTTTCATTTTTTAGATGTAAACTATGATTTGTAGAGAAAATTTTACTGATCAGTTTTTTTGTAAGAACAAAGGGGTTATTAAGTAGTTTCTTTGTAAGTGCAAGCATAGCCATAAAATTAAGAATTTTACATTGCTGTCCCACTGTGCAAAACCTTATCTTCTACACAGCCACAATTTGACCTGTTGAAATCGGATACACAAAAACTGTGTAGAAACCTGTCAAGTGGGCTGTACCTACAGCCGGATGGTAGAATTAACCTGCTGCTCAGTTTAACCCACCACTTGGCCCTTCAGTGTCTTTGGGTGAGCCCTCTGTTTGCAAGCATTCAGGCCAGATATCCAGCCTGAGAAGTAACTTCCTCCTTTACCCCACCACCATTCCCTACAAAAGAATCATGGGTGCTGTTCTTCCTTGTCTGAGTAAACCACACAAAAAATTTGCTAGTGAAAGCTACACATCTGAAGAGATATCTCAGCTAGTGCTGCTATTATAATACTCACAAGAATAAAACAACAACCAATTTACAATAAGGTGGAATTAATACAGTTGATTTTAACAGGAATGTAAGGCAGCACCATTTGTGGACCCCACCCCCAATTTCAACTAGTGTGCATTTAATGAGAAGTTATTCAACAACCAAAAACATCTACTATAATACTGTTGTGTATTTCTCCATCACAGCATATGAATGAGAAAGGAAGGGGTGATGGCAAACTTAGTAGTGAGATGATGGAAGTTCTATGGTGAGAAAAGAAAAAATCAAACAGCGTTTCAACTTTGCATGAGTATATGTGTGTGCATGTAAAAAGGAGTCATGTGAAAGTTTGTGCGTGTGTGTGCATGCAATGGAAGTGGGACAGTGAACATTCAACACTGAAAAGAAAAAAATCAAACAGTGTTTCAACTCTGTGTGAGCATATGTGTGTATAAGGGAAGTATGTGAATGTCTGTGATTATTTTGTACCTTATTTATATATAAAATACAACAATTAGCCGTCATTTTTGATGGCAAGGGGCCAGCTAATATAAGCAATAACTTACCGAATTTGTTCATCCTTCTGTTCTGGAGTGAGAGCTTTAGGCTTTGCTTTTGGCGTCTCTACAGCAGTAGAGACAGTATTGGTGACTATAGGGATGGTCGTACTGGTTGAGCTTGTAGCTTGCTTCAGCACCAATTGTTGAGGCAATGCACTGATGATCTTATCCTTAGATTTCCCTTGTATGGCTGCAAGAGCCTGTAAGGTAGTAATAGGTTGTGATTTCTGTGCTTGCATTTGCCGCTGATATGCCAGTAATTTCGCTTGGATCTCTGGGCTTTGATTTTGCAGCAAAGCTTGTCGAACAACTGCGATAAAAATAAACAAAATCTTAATTTAACAGTAAAATGTTGATTTCTCTCAAACAACCTGAAAGATAATTTAATTACTTTCCTTAAGTACGAGGTCATACATTTTATAACAGGAGAGGGTGAAGTTAATTCAACTAAACTATCAACTGAACTTTGACTATGTTTAAACAAAATATATAATGTATTACAGTAAATATAAAAAGCAAGTTATGTTAGAATACCAAACAGAATGGAAAGGACTAATGTTTTGGACAGGTTCCTTCATTTGAAATATTCTGAAGGAATATATATATTATAATATATATACATTATAATCACTCAGCAATACTGGACTGAGTGATTATAATGTATATTAGAATTAATAGAAGCAAGATCTATCTGGTAAAAAAGAGGGTCTTGTCAATCAAATCAACTGCAGTAAATTAAACTAAGAAATAAGTGGTATATAACTAGATACTGTGATTAGGGTTAGGGTTGATATTATTTCCATAATTCATTGAGTGTAACTTATTTAATTCTTTAATAAACCATTCAAGTTCATTTAACTCTTGTTTCTATAAAGGAGGTAAATTTTGATAATGATAATGAACTTATTGTATCATTATTGTATACCATATGAGTAACTTTTCCTCAGTGTTTTGTCATCTATTCCTCTCAAGTGAAGAGAAGTATGTGGAATAAAGTGTGCTGTTTAATGACCCAAATGCCAACAATGAATTTGAACTCATAACCTGAGGTGTTAATCCACTCAACCATTTTAACATTTCATATGCAATACTAGAAACAGGAGAAACAGAAAGTTCCGTAACAGAAAGCAAAACATACAAAAGAATATAAAATAATTTCTTTTAACAATAAGTTAGATACCTTGTTGCACAACTTGAGGAGTAAGTGCATATTTTGTGGTTGTTGTTGCAGTGACAGCTGCAGTTGCATGAGTTACTGTGCTGGAGGTAGTTGCAGGAGCATTAGAGCCAGCAGCCAGGGCAGTGAGAGGACGGGCTGTTGTCAAAACACTGGTGCCACCAACACTACCAGTGTTCATAATAGCAATAGGGACTGTTGTTGTACCAGGGCGACTTGTAACCACAGACACAATAGGCTTGGCAATCACACGACTGGTTAGTGGAGAAGCTGTTAACATAGTGGTACTTGCAGGTACCACAGTGTTGACAGCTGGACGAGATACAACAGTGGTTAGTATAGTTGTAGTGCTAGTATTTTGAGTGACTTTGGAATTAGACAAGGAAACCACTGCACTAGTGGTAACTGCAGGAGCTGTTGCAGTTGGTGTTGTTACTGCAGGAGCAGTTGTTGACGCTACCGTTGCAGCTACTGTTGAAGTTGCTACTGCTACTGTTGTTGCTGGTACAGTTGCTGTTGTTGTTGTTGAAGCTGCTACTGCTGTTGTTGTTGCTGCAGCTGCCGCAGCTGCTGCTGCTGCTGTTGTTGTTGTTGTTGCTGCTGCTGCAGCTGAAGCAGTTGTGGCTGTTACTGTGGTTGTTATCGTTGTTGTGGTTGTTGTTGTTGTTCCAGCAACATTTGGAGTAGTGCTTGGGGCAGTTGTAGTGGCAGTAACAGTTGGTTGTGTATTTGCAGCAGGGACAACAAGCCTAGTAGGCTGAGCTGTTGCACCAGCAGCAGCAGAGGTGCTAAGTAAAACGGTCTGCTGTTGTGGCCGGATGGTCACTTGTGGACGTACTTGACCAGGTGTAGTAGTTGTAGAAACAGTAGCCACAGTAGGGGCAGTTGTAGGAAGTGTTATCAATTGCAGACGGCCGTCAGGAAGCCTTACTATTTGCTGACCTGCAATATTAAATAAACAATACAATTGGTGGAGTTGAAAAATTAATTCAGAATATAACAATAATTAACAAACAAAGTACAGACACAAAGCTATTCTCATGAAATACAAAACTATAATTGTATCCTACCATCAGTTTTATCTCCTTGGCAAAGAAATATAATTTCGATGGTCCATCATCTAACTGCAAACAAGCACCATAGCATAATAAGCTTACCACTGAAAACAGTGATAGCACTCCATAGTTCATAAGATCAAATCCTTGCATGAGCAGAGATCTTCCTGTGAGTTTAAAAACACTAATAGGAAACCACACAGCTATAGTTATTCATAAATCACAATGCAAACATAAATATCTTCCACAGTGAACTAATGCTCCAACGATGTATGCAGCAGTACTATTATGTGTTACTGTTTTTAATAATTTTTTTGTCTTTTAGATAACGTTTTTTTTTGTTGTTTTTTTTTGGGGTTTTTTTTGAATTTCTGAAAGAACAAATCATCATTATGTAGTCACTTGGCAGTGAAAAAACCTCTGATGGAATACAAATTCTGAAACCATTTGTTTATTTCATCAGAGAAGTTTTACTACTGAGCAAAGTCTTACATTGATAAGACTCTCTTTCCCTATAAAGTTATATGTATTATGCCAAACATTAGAACTTCTATTTGAATCATAAAAAGTTTAGATAGAAAACTTCTTCAGTGAAGTAGTAATGTAACTTGGAAGCTACTCCAATCTCACTATCATTTTATAACAGTAAAAAAAAAAAAAAAAACTAAATAAAACACAAAACATACCAGGTAAGAGTCCTCGTACTTGAAGCTGTCCTTGAGGTCCTTGAATAATTTGTACATTCTGTACTTGACCAGGCATACCTTGAGCAATAACTTGTGGTCTTATTTGAACAGTAGCTGAAATGGTCAACATGTAAGATCATATAGTTGTTTTCTTTAACATCTTCAAAGAAAATATCAATACTAAAATCTCAGAAAATATAGATTCTGTACCAATTTGTATTTATATATATAGGGAGAATTCATGAAAAAACAGCAGACGAAGACAGGTGGTGTAGACAACAAATGGATGTATTAGTATAACACTCGGGAATAGAGAAAGTCTTTAACGTTTCAAGCCTACACTCTTCAACAGAAAGGAACACAGAAAGAAACAAGGAGAGAAAAAAAAGAGAGAAAATATATATATATATATATATATATGAATGAATAGAGACAACAGAGGAAAAGAGGACTATTTAGTCCTCTCAGGGATAAAATAACCTCCTTAAGTGCTGTTGTACAATAAAATGCACCCAGTACACTCTAACACAGTTGGTGATAGGAAAGGTAACATGATGTAGAAAATATGTTCAAAATGAAATTATGAGCAAGCCTTGATCCTCCAACTGTCTAGAAGGGCAGTAATTCAGAATAAGGATTCAGTCCATGATAATCCATGCAACTTATGCCACCAGGCAAAAGTGGTCATTAGATAACAATGATGATAACGAGTCTACATATATATATAGTAAATACAAAAAAGCAAAGAACACAAAAAAAAACAACGCGAGGACGTGGTACATGTAAAGTATTAGCAGACACTCAGGGAAAGAAAGAAAGACGGTTTAATGCTTTGAACAGAGCTCTTCTTCAGAAACAGAGGAAAGTCCAATAGAAAGGAAGTCAGAGGAAGAAAATCGCCAACGATTCACAATCATCATCATCATAATTTACCGTCCATTATCCATGTTGGCATGGGTTGGATGGTTTGGCCAGAGCTGGCAAGCTGGGGAGCTGCACCAGACTTCAGTTCTGATTTGGCAAGGTTTCTACAGCTGGATGCCCTTCCTAACACCAACCACTTTACAAAGTGTGCTGAGTGCTTTTATGTGGCACTGCATGGGTACTTTTATGTTGCACCACACAGGTGCTTTACACCACCAGAAGGACTGGTTTTAATACTTCTGCTTCAGAGTACATACGTACATACAAACACAGGATAAAAAAGTTAAAAATCCTTCCCAAGCCATATAAACTCATAAGGCAGGTTTCCCATATTCTGTGATGTATATACGCTCCATCACCTTCCCCTGGATGGGATGCCAGCCCATCGCAGAATTACTCACTTTTGCCAGCTGAATGGACTGGAGCAACATGAAATGAAATTTTGCTCATGAACACAATGCGCTGTCCAGTCCAAGAATCAAAACCACAATCTTACGATCATGAGTCTAACCCCTGACCACTAAGCCACATGCCTCTACACACACACACACACACCCACATATCAAATAGTGTGTTGGTTAGACTGATTATTACTTCACACCTTAGAGTCTCATGCAACTGACTAATGGCAAACATACATATATAACATAAAACAACGGATTATTTTGATTAAATAGGATACTTGCGACAGTAATATATATAAAAGAGTGGTATCAACTTGAAGTAATAATAAAATGAGAAATTACCTCGAGTGGCCTGTAACTGTCCTGGAGAAATAAGCCGAGCTGTGGCTCCACTAGCTGTGGAAACCACAGTACCTGGTTTAGGTGCAAGAGTAACATTAGTTGTAGGGCGAAGTGTAATTGTGGTACCTGGTAACTGAACCTTCACACCTGGCCGGATGGCACTGGCAGTAGTAGCTGACAAACTGTTCGACAGAGCAGCAGCAGCTGAAATAATGAAATATTTATAGTGTAAACTTGTGTGTTTTAAATAGGTAAAAGCATGCATAAATAAGGCACAGAGAAGCTTGAAAAGTAGTGAATAAACTAAGAAGAATTGAATTCATGCAAATACTTTTATCAATTTGTTTGATGCCTGACTATTCTCTCTCTCCCATGCACTCACACACACACAATCAGTAACTTCATTATCTTAAGTAAAAGCAAGCTAACGAACAAATAAATAAACAGAACGATACATTTTTAATGTAAAAAAAAAAATCCAGAAAGCTTACCTGGGGAAGCAAGGATTGTTTTTGGTTGCACTTGAACTCTCTTTATTACAGCAGGTGTTGTTATTATAGTTGGTGTATTTGAAGATTTCTGTGCAGATGAACTGTTTACACCCAAAGCAAGTGACACCACAGAACCTCCAGAGCTGGTGGCATTGGCCTTGCCAGCTTCCTGCAAGAGCCTTTTCTGTTGAAGATTCAAACGCTGCTGTTTGAGCTGCATTTCCATTTGAGCTTTGATTTGAGCAGCATTTTGAGGTAACCCACTGCTTGAAGGAGAACTACTTGCACCAACACTAGATTGCTGACTAGTTTTTTCTTGTAATGCTGCTCGCTGTTTTTCCAACCTGAAAAGATAATCAAAGTTTATCATTCAAATCAAAATCGGGTGTAATTATATATATTTCGAATTCTAGATCTTGTTACTACTTTGACAATTTATGTCAATTTTACTACTTTAGTCAGAGTCATTCAATTATCATCTCTCTTGATTCAACATTACATATAATTCCTTCAAAATATTTACATAATGAAATATATAAAATATATCAAATATTCAAAGCAGTAAATAAATTTTATACACCAACTGAAATACTTAAAGAGCAAAAAAATCTCAAAGAGCAAAAAAATAATAATAGAGTTTTAGGACTGTGGGAAGATGAATGCACGAAACCAAACAAGTAGAAAGTTTAAATTACTTTTCTCCAAACTGCTTGATTTCCCATAATTCTAATTGTTCTTCTGGTGTCCAGGTTTCTGTAACACTTGGTTCAGTTTGTTTTGGAGACTCTGCTCGCTTACGTTCACGCAATCCACTTCGCTGGGGAGTGTATTTCTCTGAAAGAGACAAGAAATTTTCTTGCATAAAAAAAAACCTACCTAACTGAAAAAAAAATTAACAGACTAACAAAAACAAAGGAAAAAGTTTTCCTAAATATCCAAAGATGAAATAAAGAAAGTAAATTATAATAAATCTTATCTCTTTTATTACAAGAAATCTTATCTCTTGACAGTACACTAACATAAACAGTAGTATATTGAACTAAAGGCTACACAATCATTAAACAGTCATTCCCATTGGAATCAACTTTGTTTTGCATGCTTCCCAGGCTTAGTAAAATAAATGTCAGACATACTGGATGTGGGTTCATTCAACCACATTATACTCCCTTAAAAATGTCTAGCCTTGTACAAATTTAAGAATTATTATTCTCCTTATATTGATTGTTGTTGTTAGTGTTATAAAATAGCAGAACCAGTAGAGCATCAGATTATGCTTAGACTCCATTAAGATTGCCTTTCATCCATCAAAGGCTGATAAAATAAATGCTAGTTTCTCCCCAGAACTTGTAGCTGTGTACCTACATGAGAAATAAGAATTATTATATTTGCTCTCCATCCCTCCAGTGTTTATAATGTGTCTAATCAGTAAAAATAAATATTCAAACAACTCTATTCTAAAAATTATCTGTGTGTCAAGTCAAACAGTCAGCATAATTTGAAAGAAGGTGATAAGGAACTAGAAAAAACATAGTTTCATTTAGAGGATGCCCTCACACTCCCAATGTAAATTTTGTCTTTTTATTCTTTAATGATAAACATTATTATAATAATATATAAACATTATAATAAAATATAAAAGGAGTCTCTGAACTTGTATAAAAGTTTTATACTTAAAAACAAACAAACAAAAACACCATTATTAATGATTTCTTACACAGACAGAAGACCTCAGATTAAATAGTAGAAAGATTTTAATATTTATTTTTTTCTGCTCTAGGCACAAGGCTGAAATTTTGGGGAAGGAGGCCAGTCAATGAGACCAACTCCAGTACTCAACTGTTACTTAATTTATCGACCCCCAAAAGGATGAAAGGCAATGTCAACCACAGCGGAATTTGAACTCAGAACGTAAAGACAGATGAAATACCATTTACCATTTTGCCTGGCATGCAAACGTTTCTACCAATTCACTGCCTTAAGATTTTAATATTTATTAAAATTCTCAGGAATTACACTATTATGATAAAATATAAAAGGAGTCTCTGAACTTGTATAAAAGTTTTATACTTAAAAACAAACAAACAAAAACCACTATTATTAATGATTTTTTACAAAGACAGAAAACCTCAGATTAAATGGTAACAAGATTATTTTTCCCAATCAGATGTTACTGAACCATTATAAATTTTATCAAATTTTCAGTAAGTCTGACAAAGATCAAGTAAGTGTCTTGCCAAGCTGTAGCATACATTAAACTCAAACTCTTACAGTCAATAGTTTTGCATTTTAACCTGTTACTAATAATTTATCAGTAACTCTTAAGTTAACTTTATTTCATATACTGTTATGTACATCTATGGCAGACATGTGTCATTCTTTCAAAATATACCAGATCTATTTGATCAATGTTAATTCTCATCTTAGCTTGTTAAAAGAAAACATTATGCAACAATGTCATAAAGTAAATCCTTTCACAGAGTCCCCAGCTCAACTGGATCAGTACTTAATTTTGCTTTTTGTACCATTAAGCCAATGAAAGACAACTCTCTCCTTGGATATATGACAGTCTATTGTAGATAATTTTTTTTCACTGAGAACTTAAACTCAGGAACAAACACATACACACACACATATATACGGCGAGCTGGCAGAAACTTTAGCACGCCGGGCGAAATGCTTAGCGGTATTTCGTCTGCCGCTACGTTCTGAGTTCAAATTCCGCCTAGGTTGACTTTGCCTTTCATCCTTTCGGGGTCGATTAAATATATACATGACAGGCTTCTTACAGTTTCTGTCTACCAAACCCACTCACAAGGCTTTGGTCAGCCCAAGGCTGTAGTAGAAGATACTTGCCCAAGATACTCTGCAACAGGATCAAGCCCAGAACCATGCAGTTGGGAAGGTTGCTAATATTCCATACATAAACCTAAAACATTATGCAGTTTCATTCCAATTGTAGAATCTTACATCATGATCTGAGTCAAACAAAATGGCTTTTAAAGTTACAAAGTGCCTCCAATCACAAACCAGTTTTATTACATCTAACCCCATCTTCAACCATCTGTCACTCTCCCTCACACTCTTGTGAAACTATACCCACTTTTCCCAACCATCCTAATCCACTGTCCGTATCCTTTCTTATGCTCTCTTTTTTGTGCTTTAAGAGTTTGTTCATGCACCCTATCACTCCCATCTTATCTGCTCCCCAGCTACTTGCACACTCCCTTATAAAATGCAGGGTAGCATGTATCTTCTCTATAGCAAGATGTTTCCACTTTTCTGTCTATCAAACTTTAACCTCTCAACACCTGGCATAAATCCATCTCTCCCTTCTCAAATACCCATACACACACTTAGTCAAGAGGGCCTTTTCCATTCCCTGTTCTTTTCCCATCTTGCAAGTTACTTGGCAACCTCGATGCAGCGCTGCAGCTCATCTGATCATGTCAAATTGTTCAACCAATGCCAATATGGAAAAGGACATTAAATAATGAGTACGATCATCATCATCATTGCTATGATTTATTGCTACAGCTGAAAACATTCAGATTAAGCAGTTAAAGAATACAGAATGGCATGATTTCTGGTAGTTTGAAAGCTGTGCTACCGTTGAGCAGTTCCTCCTGAAAATCCTTAGGAAATTTAATCTTACTCATCATAGAAGTACTAATTGTTAACATGGAGTTTATTAGATCATTGTCAGAATATGCTGCTCCACTAGTTTTATGTCAAATTAAAGGACAGTCACTGTTCCAAATAATTCTGAATAAACTATGTCAGCTATCAATTTCCTTGAATCAGACTAAATTTCAAACATACATGAGGTTACCTACATGTACTTTACGGTAGTTGTTCAACCTATTAAAAATAGTAGCTAAATTCACTTCAAACCATATGCTACAAGGTTAAAAAAAGAAGGATACGCTGTAATGATATGAGATGGTCATGACTGGAATGGTTTATTTAAAGATCTACTTCATCAGAATTGTATAGGGATTAAAGAATAATAATTCCATATGCATCTGACTTTAACTGCTGACTTATAAAGGGCAAATGTGTACAGATGGATATTCATTCATCCAATTTACATGTTTTTCCAAGCTAGCATGAGTTTGATGAATATTCATTACTGAAGCATAGTTATTACAGACAGATGCTTTTCCTGCTTCAAACTCTAACCTGGTTGTCAAATATGGACATCAAAAGTGCAGAGTAGGCAGACAATTTGTTGATAGAGAATGATAACAAACTTCACCAATTTTTTGGATTAGTGCAGAAAGTAAACATTTACAGAGACATGCAAATGTGTGTACACACACACACACACACACACGTATATATACGACAGGCTTTGTACAGTTTCCATCTATGAAATTAACTTCAAGGCAGTAGTTGACCCAGGATTACAGAAGACACTTGCACAAAGTGCTATGCAGTGAGACTGTACAATCTCTCTCTCTCTCTCTCTGTTTATTATATCAAAAGTATACAGTCTACCCTGACATTTGCCACTGGCCAGGCTGTTCGTGACTGTTGAATAGAAAAAGGGATTTACATCTTTCATGAAGTTAGGTAGACCTAAAACATGCTTGGATGGGTCGAACACAAATTTAGATATGTAGAGATTATATAAGAAATTAAGATGTATGTATGAGTCAAACACTCCTACTATTTTCTGATTGTATATTGGAACTTTAATTGAAGAGAAAAGTTAAATTTGGAGGAGTGGCCTTGGTTCTTGTTCAAAGCACAAACGCCTAGATGTTAGCTATTGTTGTCTATTGGTGCAAATGGACAGCTCTCACCTGTCACCAACCCTCACATTTTTTATATTCTGAGTTCAAATTCCACTGAGGTCGACTTTGTCTTTCATCCTTTCGGGGTTGATAAAATAAATACCAGTTGAGCACTGGGGTCAATGTAATCGACTTACTCCAGCCCCTGAAATTGCTGGCCTTGTGCCAAAATTTGAAACCAAAATATTTCTTCTTGATCAAACATGTTTCTCATTGCAGAGCAGAAACAAACATCACTTGAATGACAGTGATGCTCATTTACAACACAAGATGTCAAGATAAGGTGTACACACATACATATACAACAAGCATCTTTCAGTTTCCACCTGCCAAATCCACTCACAAGGCTTTGGTCAGCCCAGGGCTATAGTAGAAGACACCTGCTCCAGATGCCATGCAGTGGGACTATACGCGAAACTACATGAATATATAT
>NC_068984.1:23623322-23639882 GCF_001194135.2 Octopus bimaculoides
ATATATATATATATATATATATATATATATATATATATAGATATATATATATACATACACATGTATTTGTGTGTTTATGTGAGGGAGTTCATATCACCCCTTGTATTCATTGGTTGTAAACAATGGCCTCACAAGCAAACAGTGTTGTTTGTTTCCAGTTCATAACAAAAACATATCTAGGCTGGTTGTTGTTTGATAGATTGAGAGATTATAACCTTGCTTGAAATAAGTGCTGGTTGGTTTCAGGAAGTGCATCTGGCAGTAAAAAATACTGCACCACCTTACTCATCTGACCCATTCAAGTATGGAAAAGGTGGGCATTAAGACAAAAATGACAATGCTGGTTTCTTTGCATTTTCTGTCTACAATTTCATTTACAGGGCATTGATCAATCTGACATGAAAGTAGAAGAAATTTGACCAAGGTGTCACACAAAATGATATTCATTGCCACATAGCCAAGCACGCATGAATACACACACATACATACACACACATTTAGATACAAACATATACACATACATACACATAAAATTTAATTTTTTACACAATTCTAAATCTTAAATAAGCTGGGGAAAAAAATCATTTTTCAGTAAAATGATAATTTTGGCATTATAGAGCTTAAAACAAATAGAAAAAAGAAAACGGGATGGTGACATATACAATTAAAAAGCAATATAACAGAATCAAGACAACTTGTTTTACAGCAGTCAGAAAATAAAACATGGCATTTATGGAATTGGCAACAACAGAAGGCAGTGTGTTTTTGTTTCATTTAATAACCATATTCCAGATTACATTGGTCGGCTAAGTTGCCCCATACATATTTGTCCTTATTACAATTACAATGCAGACATAGTAATGTGATCAAGGTAATAGAACATACACCAGTGAAGGGAAAGATTTTATAACTATATCTTCTGCCTCATACCAGTTAAATAATGGAAGAATATATAAAGGCCATCTACAATGGCTACATTCTTCAGTAATTGAAGCAGCTTTTAAGTGGGAAAACGGATTTAATAAATTACAGAAGGCTTAACGGTATAACAGTGCTCTACTTTCAAACCAGGAGTTCAGATCTTGCAATTGGCAATTTTATTGTGATCTAGGTGAAGCACATTACTTTCCAGTCAGTTATCACAATGGATAATTTGACATAAAAGCTAAGTAAGAAAGATTGTATTTTTATCTACAGTTCAACTGGTACGCTTTTTTATGATCCTTAGGTACTATACTTTTAGAAACACAGTTTTCTTTCAACTAGAACTGAATGAAACAAAATGTATTGCAATTACAAATTTATTCTTATCGACTGTGCATATCAATAAAAACACGAAATCAACCCTAACTAAAGGAAAAGTATGTGTAAATGTATGCATATGCATGTATGTGCGTGAGTGTATGTGTTATATGTTGTTTCATTGGAGCTGAAAAACTTTGCAAACTTACTCAGCATTTTCTGTAACCGATCGTAATATGAAACTCTAGAGTTGCAAAGTTGTTCAGCTTCAATAAAACACTATATTTTACTCTACCTTTGGCATTTAAGAGCTATTTTTTCTGCACTCCATTTTATACTTATGTGATTGCATGTATGTGCATATACACACACATAGATACACGCCAATGAATGAATGAGTGATGATACAAACCACCCCCACCCCACTACACACACACATGCATACATTCATTCATATATAGTTCCAATATATTTCTCATAGATGCTCTGGGATCTTAAGGGATTTCAGGCCTTCAATCTGAGACCCCATTTCCATTACCCAGTTAATCCAGCCACAGTTGATCGAGTTCCAGCTTATGTCATCTCAATAACAGCAAATTATGGTCTGCTCACTTTATCCGAAACCATCTAGGACAAACACATACACATACAAATTATAATAAATCTATCAATATACTGTCTTCTTAATTTAAACCTTTTGATAACAGGCCACCTGAAACCTAACCTGGTCCTGTGGTACAAACTTCTTGATTTAAAGTAATCTAAATTGAAATTTATCAAAATTTCATATCAAGTTCCAAACACGAACTTAATAATAATAAAAAAAAATTTACTGAATTCTTCATTCTTTCAAAATTAATTGAAACAAAGAAGTGTATTTCAAAATAAATATGATAACAAAAAGATTAAAACGAATATCAAAATTGTAACCAATTCATTCCTTTTAACTTTATGAATGAAATTAAGTTCTTTCTTGTAAAAAGCTTCATTTTTTTAATGATACTACAATGTAAAGTTTTAATTTGTTGGATATTTTTTTTACGAGAAATTACAAGAGAATGTTGGAAACGTGGCTGCATGGTTTAAGTAGCTTGCTTCCTAGCCATGTAATTGCAAGTTCAGTCCCACTCCACAATACTTTGGACAAGTGTCTACTAGCATAGCCCCAGGTCAACTAAAGCCTTGTGAGTGGATTTGAGACAGAAACTGAAAGAAGCTTACTGTACTCACATACATACATGCCAGGAAATGCATTTGGCCTAAAACTACAAGCTCATTATGTATTTAAATGTGATGTATGAATTATACAGAGGTTGCTTGAATGCATTCCTTGGATTACTGTGTTGACTGATAAAGAGGCAGGAGGAAGAAGAAGGCGTCCTAGGGCTGTGCCAAACATTTCCTCATCCACAAAACTGCCTTGAAGTACACAAAACAGTACAGCCAAAGCCTGATGACTGTCGGGCTAAATTGTAAGAAAGAATTTGACTATTCCTCACTCAAGGAATATAGAATCAAGACAAAACAACATGCTGAAGTTCCAACATCTATAATCAATGCCATTAAGAGGCCTACAACAACATGGTCCTCAGGGATATCAATAAGAATTAAAGTTACCTCTTTAGTCATGAACAATAATTAGGCTATCAACAGGAATATTTCAGGGTGATAGCTTATCTACAATGTCTTTCATCCTATCAGTGAAACCTTTTCTACCCCGTTAGGCAATACAAAGGCTGCTTGATAAGATTTTCAGATGAAAGAAAGACCAATGTTACTCACACATTTTTTGGTTGATGAGAAATATACACGAAACCAAGGGACAATTAGAATTGATTACAATATTCTCAAGGGACATAAATGGAGTATGGTTAGCTGGGGTGCCTGAGGGGCATGTTCCCCGCTCAAGAAAAGAAGTGTGCCCTTCTAAATAATATTATTACTCCCTTTTCTCCTGGAATTGTATTCCCTTCTGACCTTGTGCCCTCCCTTCGAAAAATTCCTGGGACTGCACCTGGTTAGGACAAGTGTTCATATTTGATAGTCAAATGATGAAAAATTGTCAACCAGGCAAATAATAATGATGATCATCATCCAATGTTTTAAATGTGGGTTTTGTCCCCATTAACGGGGTTGGCCAGATCTACCTTAATGCCATAGCAACTGCCCTCACACCACTTTGCCATCTTGCCTGGTTTTGGGCATCCTCCTTTTTCAAACCAACCCTCCTAATCTCCTCCACCACCTTTTCTACCTTGCTTTTGCGATCTATTTACCTCAAATGCAATCACCCTCCTCAAAACATACTCTTCATTCATCCTCAACATATGCAATTCTTCCCTTGTCCTTCTCACTAAAATTCAACCTTCCATCACTCCCCCTCATGCATCTTCCCCACTCAACACCTCTTCCATCTTTTTACATTGATTTAATAAACCTAAACACACTATCTGGGTTCTCACCCAGCCCACTCAACCTCTCCTCAGCCTCTTTCCTCATAGATCTCGCAACCACCCTCTTTGCATGATTCTTCATGTTATTATACCTGGCTTTCATTTGCTCAGTCCTATTATTACATAAAGCTTTATGTGCCACCTTCTTCCTCACTATCGCATCCCTCACCCCCTCATTCCACCACTACGTATCTCCTCAATCTCTCCTACTTTTCATCCTTCCACATACTTCGTCAGTACTCCTTCTTTAAAAGACCTCCACAAATCCAGTGCATCAATGCTTACCAACTCCCCAACTCTCTCCTCAAATGTAGCTCTTGTTTCACCTCCTTCAGTTTCCACACCTTTCTCCACTCAACTGTTCCCTCTCTCACACACTTTTTAACTTTCCTCTTATCCAAGTCAGTAACCACCAATCTGTGCTGCAACTCCCGTGGTATTGTCTTCACATCTCTCAGATACTTTCTGTTTTTCCTGCCAACCAACACAAAATCAATCTCTGTCTCATTCCCTCCTGCACTGAAAGTCACCTTCCTTTTCTCTGTTTTCCTAAACCACGTGTTCGCCACACACAACTCTTTCTCATCACAAAACTCCAACAGCATCCTTCCTTCCATATTTCTCTCCCCAATTCCATTTCCTCCATGCACACCCTCAAAGCCCTGGATCCATTTCCCAACATGTCCATTAAAATCACCCATGCCTAAAACCAATTTGTCCACCTTATGTAAGTCCCACTCATTCGCCGTTTCATCAAAGAACTGCTCTTTCTCAACTATCCCTCTTCCACTTTACAGACCATACCCACAAATCACCCTCATCACTTCTTCCTCAAATGCTAACACTACTGTCATCACTCTGTCACTCTTTCTCCTGACCTCCACCACCTTCTCACAGATTTCCTCCTTCACCAAAACTCCTACACCTCCATAATATGGATGCCATTGGCCTCTCTATCTCTCTTATTACCAGTGATGAATGTTACAACTACATTGGAATCATTGAGAATATTGCATATATTGGTGCTGCGAGTAAATCAAAAATGACTAAAGAATACTTTCAGCAGACTTTGGAAAGTACATTAATCAGAGTTGTCTGCATTCAATAAAACTATATCCCAAATGGTTTCACAGTGTCAGTGTTAGGACCAACATTTGGGGTACGAGACTGGACACATGAAGACTATGAAGATATTAACAATAGCTGGTAACTTATACATCAACAGCAACACTAACATGATAAACAGAGGGATGGAGGTACAAGATCAGTCTAAACGTCGCTTTGAGTACTGCAACAGGTCACCTAGACAACACCTGTTGAGCAGTAAAGAGAGAAACGAGTATATTATATGCAGACTCAACAGTGAAAGTAATAACACCATGAGATTAGATGAAGAACTCCCAAACAGGCACAGTTATGCCATGTGAACTAAGAGTGGTTGTACTAACCTATTTAAATAGAAACTTGGAAGAGAAACACGCATCAAACCAGCAGAAAGTTATGCATAGTCATATATCCTGTAAGTTAGAGAATACCAACAACATTGATAGGAATAGCAGCCTCTTTTAAACCTTCAATTATTATATTACATCTTACCTCGGAAGCTATGCTTTTACTATCCAAGAAAAAGAGAAAGCTACTGAGAACCCAATAAACAAAAGAGATAAGGATACTTCTAGATCTCAAGTATCGACTGTGCTCTCCCAAGGTGGGAGACATCACCTATATCATTAGCAGTTGCCCAGCTACATAGTTACATGCAGATCCACCAAAGTTACTGGTAGATAGATAATCACCCCAAGGGATTGCAATAATAAATATGAGCCAACAAGGGAATCTTTGTGATTGTTTGACCTGCAAGAAATAGCAACCAAATCTTTGTCAAATCACTTTCTACCATCTCAGAAAAGGAAGGACACATGGCACACTGGACAATTTAGTCCTAGATATACATGAAGTCAAGAAGGAAAATGGCTGGAATAGCTTTAATTTAGATCCAGGTCAGCTCAGCCCTGGATCTAAACAACAAGAATATATATATAATGTGCAATCATCCAACAAATAGTAACATTTAAATATAACAGTTGTTTGAAATAAAAAAATAATAAATAAATGAACCAACCTCTTTGTTGACTAGGTAATCCAATAGGCACAACAATTTTGCGTACCAGAAACTCAGAGCGGAGTCCATATGGACCAATATCACGCCTTTTCAATAACTCTGTCGTCGTTATCTCCGTTTCAGTGGAAACAGTGTTTGTGCCACCGGCAGGTGTCTTCACAGACATGTCATCCCACCGAAGACATACCCAGAGAATCCGTAGCTGCAGACCAGCTGCTGCGAGGGATTTGAGAGTTTGCGTGCGATATCGCCATGCAGATTTGAAAGAAGGTCGTGGACACTGATAAATCCAATTCACATTGTTCATTTTGCAGTTATAATTAAAACCAGAAGCTTCCATATTACCACCTTTCCGTGCTAGTCGTTTCAGTTCATGACTTTCTAAGACAAAAATACTTTTTGATTTGCTAGGAGTTTGAAATTTCTGACATACTGGCAAACTACTTTTACGTAACATTTTGGTCCGTTTACCAATTTTGGAAAATTTTGGCAGCCTAAACTTATCTTTTGTAGTTCTTATAGGTGGCATCTTAGCCTTTAATTCATCAACAGTCATAGCAGCTAATGCCTGTCTGGCAGCTATTTGAGCTGGTGTCAAGGCAGGTGCTACAGCTGGTTTCGCAGTGAGTAGTTGTGCTACAGTACTGTTGCTGGCTACAGTGCTGATCTTCCTGACAGGAGTACTCTTCTGTTCGGCAGTTACAGGTGTAGCTTTAGCAATTGTCAACCCACCAGTCTGGAGAAGTGATATGTCCGAAGAAAGTTTAGCAGGAAGTAAACTTTTGCCAACTAATCCATCAGAGAGTTGTTTAGTTGTATTTTCTGAATTAACCAAAAGAGATTTAGAAGTATTTTCTTTATCACCTTCCACATCAATTTTTTCATTTCCATGGTCAACATTGGAAGAATCACTTTTTTTACCATTGACTACAACAGGTTTCGCTGGTGTTTTATCTACACTGGCAGTCTGTAGTGGAGCAGATTTTGTAAGAGAATTTGAAGTAGGTGTTGTAAAGACTACCATGGCAGGGCTGGAAGTTGCAGTTGATATTGCCACAGGAACTTTAGTCCCAGGAATAGCCACCTGTGTTGGAGTCAAAGAAGTTGTATTATTAATTGAGTTATTCAAAGAGTCTTTTGATACAATAGAGATTGGTATGGCAGAGACATTTGATGAGGTAGTACCTAATGTGATCGTTGGTAGTGAAGATGTTGCAAGTGTCACAGGGATGGTACGAACGGCTGTTGCTGCTAATGATACAGGAATGGTGCATTTTGGAGATGGAGTGATTGCTGTGGGAGCAGAGGGTGTTGTGACAGCTGTTGTTTGAATGGGCGAGACAGTTGACCGTGTTGTAGATATGGCTGTAGGGGTTGCTACTAATGATACTGCAGTAGCGGTGGTAGATGCTGGTGCTGTAACAACAGATGATGTAGCAGATATTGATGGAGTTGATGGTGAAGTTGTTGTAGCAGCAGTTACAACTGTTTTAATCAAAGAACTAGTAGGAGTACTGGTAAGAACAATAGCTGGTGCAGCTGCACTAGTAACAGTTTTTACAAGTGTATTTGGCATTGTTACTGCAACAGTTTTTGCAAGTGCAGTTGGTGTTGTTACTGCAACAGTTTTTGCAAGTGCAGTTGGTGTTGTTACTGCAACAGTTTTTGCAAGTGTAGTTGGTGTTGTTACTGCAACAGTTTTCGCAAGTGTAGTTGGTGTTGTTACTGCAACAGTTTTTGCAAGTGTAGTTGGTGTTGTTACTGCAACAGTTTTTGCAAGTGTAGTTGGTGTTGTTACTGCAACAGTTTTCGTAAGTGTAGTTGGTGCAGTTACTGCAACAGTTTTTGCAAGTGTAGTTGGTGCAGTTACTGCAACAGTTTTTGCAAGCATAGTTGGCGTTGTTACTGCAACAGTTTTTGCAAGTGCAGTTGGTGCAGTTACTGCAACAGTTTTTGCAAGTGTAGTTGGTGTTGTTACTGCAACAGTTTTTGCAAGTGTAGTTGGTGTTGTTACTGCAACAGCTTTTGCAAGTGTAGTTGGTGTTGTTACCGCAACAGTTTTTGCAAGTGCAGTTGGTGTTGTTACCGCAACAGTTTTTGCAAGTGCAGTTGGTGTTGTTACTGCAACAGTTTTTACAAGTGTATTTGGTGTTGTTACTGCAACAGTTTTTGCAAGCGTAGTTGGCGTTGTTACTGCAACAGTTTTTGCAAACGTAGTTGGTGTTGTTACTGCAACAGTTTTTGCAAGTGTAGTTGGTGTTGTTACTGTGACTGTTTTTACAAGTGTAATTGGTGTTGTTACTGCAACTGTTTTTACAAGTGTAGTTGGTGTTGTTACTGCAACAGTTTTCAATGCAGTGGGTGTTGTTACTCCAACAGATTTCACCGATGTAGTTGATGTTGTTACTGCAACAGTTTTTACCAATGTCGTTGGTGTAGTTACTGCAACAGTCTTTGCAGGTTGAGCATTTGAAGTTACAGCTTGTTTATTATTTCGACAAAATGGAGAGTAGCAGGAAGGTGTGATGGCAGTTTCGTTAGTTGTAGCCTTTTGCAATCGGCATGATATGCAATAGCAGCAGTACTTCAGAGGCAATGACTGTTTTGTAACATTCACATTTTCTTGAGAATTTTTTGTTTCTTGTTTTAACAAAGCTGCTGCAGCAGGTGTGAGAATTTTTACCTGTGAATTAGCTGGTTGTAATTTCAATTTAAATGCAATTTGTTGTTCTATGGCTTGTCTCTGCTTTTTCTCCATTTCGTCACATTTTAAACGCCGTTCCAGAAGGGTGTCTAGTTTAGAAAATGGTTTCACTAATTTAGGATAATACATTTTCTTCTGAAATGCATCAGAAACATCAATAACGTCAACACCTATTTTAGGTGGAAGACTAGTATAAGGAGGAAATGAGAACAAATGTTGATTCAATCTAATATAGTCATCAGATTTTATATCAGGATCATCATCAAATTCCATTTTATTATCCTTAACAGCTGTATCAGTGACTACTTTATCTTTTGTTTCAGATTCTTTCTCAACATCCTGTGTTGTTTTTTTAGGAGACACCAATGACAATTCAGATCGTTTTTCATCTTTACATGTGTTAGCTTCCAATTTGGGATCAGACCTAATTCCTGATTCTTCTTTTACATCAATTTCTTTCTTTTCAGTTGGTTCAACTTTTATTTTACTTCCATCAACCTCCATTTTTTGAACTTCATTAACTGCAGAACTGTTTTGGCTTTCTGACTGTTGTCCATTTACATCCATTCCTTCATTACTTACCTCTTCATTTTCTTTCTTAGCAATCTTTGATGGTCTTACAAAATTTGACTCAATTAATTTCCGTTTACGTGCTCGCAGTTTAGCTGAAACAGCTCGCAATCCGACAGTATCCATAGGAACCATGTTATAGACTCGTGTTGATCCAATCCACAACCATCCATGACAGCCAGTAATTCTGTACTCTTCTCCTTTTTGTTTCCAGACCTGAACAGAAACAATAAAACAAATATTGAAGTCCACATAAAATCATAGCTATTGACATGTAAGTAGTCATAGGGGCAGGTTGCCCAAAAGTTTATGAAGTGAAAAGTGAAAAGTACAATCATGAAGAGCCATAAGTTATAAATGGGCAATGTAGAGAGTAATAAGCTGAAGAATAAAGCTTAATGTAGAATGAAGGAGATAATCAAAGAGCCCAGGATTCACTGCTCATTAAACTATGAAGGGCAAATTGAGAAGGCATCGACCACTCTCTGACAGATTTGTGGTTGAACCTGTGGCAGAGGAGACCTCTGGCCTTCTTGGCTCCCAGACTACATCTCTTCTCACTGCTATTAAAGCAGGGATGGCTATCTGCAAGTGTGAGCTCCATGAGTTGGAGTGGCTGTTCCAGCATGTCTCCCTCGCTCTCCACCAGGACCATGAAGCAGACTGATAAGTCTTATGTCTCCTAAATATGATGTCCATTAGCTCACCATTCACCAAAGAATCAAAGAGAAGACAAAATGGAAAAAAGACCAACAAGATAAGTTATATATAAAAAAAGAAAGAAAGAAAGAAAGAGAATGAGGAAACTGGTGGTGGTCCGTGTCAGCAAATATTATGTAGTGAACTTCAAGAGTTTGAGTTCAAATACCACAGGACTGATCCTTTATCTGTGAGTAAAGAGATTCAAGCATTACTTTACAAGTAAACTGCCCACAAAAGATGATTTAAAAAAAATTATAAATGACCAGTTTAACTATGCTGGATGAGTTAATCAGGTTACAAAAATGCATATGTGTAAGCATCTTAATCCAACATTATCTGACATATAACACTTAAAGTAAGATTTTATTTCAAAAATTTTCACAAATTTATTTTCATTCTGGCCACCTTGTACTGACAGTTCAATGGGCTTATCAACCATATGATTAAAAACGGACCTAGCAATAAAAATACTAATGCAATTTTAAGAATCAACAGAAAAAAATCTTAGAAGGCAACAAAATAGTTTGCATAAACTTACTTGATGTTTGAGGCCTAAAGGATATTTAATCCAGACAAGCCTACTTGGGTCATCTTCCTCTTCTTTTCTTCTACGCTGTTCTTTTTCTCTTTTCTTCATCTCTTCTCGATCCATTGCAGTAATTTTTTGCAAACGATGATGTCCTACAATGAAAAGTATGAGGCTTTGTTAGGATTACATATTATTTTCTAAACTTTAAAGCAAATAAAAGCTTAAAGTTGCATGAATAAGAGACAGCAATTTGGTGAATGAGTAATTACTTAAAATGATTATCCATCTTAATATCAACCAACTGTGATGATGTGCATGCAATTTGACGAAAATTTGTGTTCATTATTGATAAGTGTAAGTCCAAACCAATTGTTGTATAAAGTTGGTTTAAGTTATAGCAACAACATATTCTTCAGAGAACCAAGACTAAATCATGAAATTGATTTTTCTTTCCAGAACTATAAACTATTTCAGCCTTGTCTAATACTGATAAATACATCTCTCATGGGAGGGTGTACTGATCATGCACATGCACATTCTGAATCATATACCTAAAATGATATGTGCATAACAGATAAGCTTCCAACCACCAACATTTGATTAACATCAAGTATCCTCTTTTGGTCTCTTCTACCACAAATATAACAATAACTGCCTCTCTGAACTTATTGACAACAAATAACTCAGACCTAAACACAAAGAATGTACTCAACTTTCAACTTCCTTCAGCCACTGCGTCACATTCCTCAAAATATGTGTTAAACATTTTCATTAATCTTAATACAGAAGTGCATAACTCTGACACATTCCTTGCCTGTATTTTCCCTCCAATAAGAAACCAACATTAACTCAACTTACTTTTATCCTACCAAACAGTATAAAAGAGATTAAAAAAGTTTCAGCAATATTCTTCTCTCCTAGACTAATTGATAAAAAAACAAAATAGATATTTTGCCAGTAGTTGAACTTGAAAATGGAAATATTTATCAAGAGAAGTGAAGCATGGAAATTTCAATAATTCATTCAATTCCAATTTACTGTAGTGATTACTCCTATCTGGTGCTAACTTTTATTTGCCGTGATCATTCATTAGATTTGTTTCTTTAACCAGCTTCTATCAACACCCTTAATAATTTAATCAAGTCAGTAGAGTTTTACAGTGATACAAGCAGATTTGTTTTATCACTAACATTTTTTTGACAATGTTAGTGGGCAATAGTACAAAGTTTTCAAAATATCTAATTGTGGTTTTGTAAAAAAAATTATTATTAATAAAAAAAAAGTAAAATACTCACCAAGAGATTCAGTCCAGACAGGGTTAAAGAGCACTGGCTTGATACAAGCCTCAAGAATTGCTAGTGCCAATGCGAAGTCTTGTGGATTTTGACACATATGTACCGCTTTTTGCCAGTTTTGGCGATGTATTGCCCAATTAGGATGCAGGAATGGTGTAGGTAGATTGCTTTCCAATTGTGTGATACTTAGCCTAAGTGTGGAAATAGTCAGTATACGGTTGCCATAAAGACTACCATTCCATTTAAACTCACTCACAGGAGTAAGACTAAACTTATGTGACAAAAACCGTTTCTTATCTCTCTCCTCATTATGCTGATGCTTATTTAAAGCTAATGGATTACTACTATATTGATTAATAAATGACTTGTAATTGTTTTCCATTCCTGCAAGTAAAACAGAATAAAATTTCAGATGATGAGGATTCTATGCCACAGCAGAACTATAAAACTGTTTCTAGAACATCAGGATGTATACAATGTTACATTTATGGTAGCTGTGAATTTATGTGCAATCAGATTACTTAAGACAGACTGATATAGAATAGCATTTAGAGAATTTACGAATAAAAGAAATAATAATTAATTAACTAAAAACAAATTTATTAGATTTACAACAAAAAAAATAAGCAAATGCAGAATTCTAAAATACTTAAATCAGAAAAACATTAAAAAAGAGTTTACCTAATTTAAAATATCCTGAACAAGAGTTTACAGCACTAGATTTGCTGCGTGTAACCCTGGTAACTTCTCCTTCTTTATTAATTAGCAGGACATCATCTGAGTTGGGAGTACGGCTAATCTTTAAAGAACCACTAGTGATAGAATCATTAAACTGCTTGGGCGTTAATGACCCTGTTTTAGAACGAGTTACAATTCTTCTAGTTTCTGAAAGAAGAACAACAGAACGGTAATAATTTAAATGATCACATTTTTTCTATTGTATGACAGTAGTATTAATTATAATAAATAAAAAAAATAGGAATGACGATGATGATTCTTTCTATTGTTGGAGCAAGGCCTGAAATTATTTTTGGTGGGGTGGGTAGGAATTACATCATCCCAGTGCTCAACTGGTACTTATTTTATCAACCCCAAAAGGCTGAAAGGTAAAGTCAATCTCAGCAGTATCTGAATTCAGAACATCAAACCAGAAGAAATGCTGCTAAACATTTAGTCCAGCATGGTAACGATTCTGCCAACTTGTTGTCTTTATAAATAAATAATAATAATCCTTTCTACTACAGGCACAAGGCCAGCAACTTTGGGGAAAGAGATAACTCGATTACATCAACCCTAATACTTGACTAGTGCCTACTTCATCAACCCTGAAAGGATGAAAAGGGCAAAGTCGACCTCAGCGGTATATGATCTCAGAACATAAAAACAGATAAAATGCTGCTAAGTATTGTGTATGGATTACTAGTTTAATGATAATAATTTCTACTAAAGGTACAAGGCCTGAAATTTTCGGGGAGAGAACTAGTTGGTTATATCAACCCTAGTGTTTAACTGGTACTTAATTTATCAACTCCGAAAGGATGAAAAGTAAAGTTGACCTAGGCAGAATTTGATAATAATGATAATCATTTTACACTTGTAGTCCATGTTAGGTTGCAAGGGTCTGCTCACGTGGATGGGTCACAGGGTCCTTATCCTGCTTGCATTTCACTTTGGTTTCCATGGGTGGTTGCCCTTTCTAACACCAACCATTTTATAGAGTGTACTGGGGCTTTTTTATACCACCAGCAACAGAGAGGTGTTATGTCTTCAACAAGACTCAGAGACCTTTGCAACCTCTGTCAACTATCCAACTCATGCCAGCATGGACAACAGACATTCAATGATGATGATGTTGATGACGATATATACATGTATATATATATCTGTGTGTGTGTGTGCGCACGGAACAGAATAATATATTTAAAGAAATTTGAAATAGTTAACATTTTTTAAAAATCTGACTAAGAATAAGGAAAGAAACATTAAAATTTCACAGCTTTCTGAATTTCCAGACAGAGAGAAGTCTCAAACTGAAATGTAGGAGACAGTATTAAGTATTAAGTTATAAGCATCTTCAAACAAAATATTACCCGTTTCTGCTTTGTCTGCTTGCTTCTTATCCTCGTCATCAATAGAGTCTACAGGTCTTGGAGGAGCCATTGAGCCACTTAGGGAATTAGAGGATAGTGAAGTACCAGAAGAAGTGACTGGTTCACTCTCTTTGGGTTGAACTGGTGCTAATGAGTTTGTTGAGAGCCCATCCACTGTACTTGTAGGAACGGTAAATGTAGATGAAGTGCAGGCTTCGGTGGAGTTGTTACCATGGCCAGATATTAGAGAATTCTGAAATTAGACAAATACAAGTAACCCTTTAATTTTTAAGATTTTATTACAATTTATTAACCTTTTTGATATGAACCCATCACTGGGTCTGTATATAAAACTGACTGGGTTTTTAATGTTCATATTTAAATCAAAACTTCTCGTCATAATTTTAGATAAATAAAATATACTAATTAATGAAAATGTTATTTTACTAAATCCTTTCAAATTCTTGATTATTTGAACAATTAATAGGAACATGTGTATGAAGTAATTTGATTAGAAAAATGATCCCAAAATACTTCAGGAAACCCAATTAATGCCAATCAAGAGTGAACCATAAACAATCAGACATCTTTATATCATATGTATAGCTATCAGTAAAAAAGACCATGAAATACTGATTTATTCCATAGGTACAGAGTCCCGGATTTACAAAAGACAGAAATGAAAGTATCCTGTTCATACTTTTCCTGAAGGTGTAAAAAGCATCACTGGAGGGAAATGAACGCAACAAAGAATCCTCTAAACAACAGTCTTCAATTATAGCCTTGTAAGTGAAATTGGATAAATGAATACTATATGCGGAAACCTGTCAGACAGGCTATTCCTACTCTTCAGTGGTAGACAATCCATTGATCAGTTTCACACCATCAACTGATTCTTGGATACCTTCATCAGAGTCCTCTCTGTTACAAGCATTCAGACTAAATTTCCATAAAGAGAAGTGTCTGTGGCTCCACTTTACCCTCATCAGTCTCCAAGGCCCTGAACAAAGGCCATAGGACTGGTTCTTCATCATAGGGCTAAGTTATAAAAACAATGTTTAATACTTCATTGGAAGGAAATTTTAAACTGAACGTTTTGATAGTCACCACTGAGAGAAGTAAAGAAACGTTGATTTCTTTTCAATAATCACAAGCCAGTTGGATCAAACCCAATATATTACTGGTACATAGTTTATTGGTCCTAAGTCAATCAATCTCTGCTGCATTTGCACTCAGAATGTTGAGCTGAAACTAATGTAATTGAATATTTCTGTCAACTTGAAAGAAGCAAAGAAATACTTAAGGGTAAAAGACTTAATCCAACATCCTTGCTCAACACCATCATCTAGTCATGGATGCCTTTAGCAGAGTTTGCTCTCCTGCAAGAATTTGAAGCAGTTCTTGGTCTGAGCATAACTTGAGTTATATACACAATGATTGCTATTTCATCTAACAAACTTTATAGAATAAAAAAGTAAAAAAAAAAAAATTTAAATTCTGAACATGATTTTGGTACCTCTTGAGCAAAAGACGGCATCTGTGAATTCACTATTTGTTGTGAATTTTCCTGAGAGTCACCACCACTTTCTTGACGCAGCTTTTCCTCTTCTCTTTTCCTTATTTCTTCCTCTTCTCGAGCTTTCCTTTCAGCTTCTTCTTGAGCCCTTTTAGCTATTTTCTCAGCTTGTATTTTCAAACAAGTTGCTAAACGACAACCAAATGAAACAGTGACAGTATTCGAAAGCCAGTGCATATACTGACATAGTAATTAAAGACAAAAGCAAATGTTAGCTATATCAAGGTTTATGAATCTAAACTAATATTACTTAATTCATAATTAGATCCAGAGCTGTATAACTCTAAGGTAAACTTGACTATGGCAGGATTTGCACTCAGAATGTAAAGACCCACAAGGAAAACTGCAAGGCATTATGCTCTAACTATTCTGCCAATCCACTAACTTTAGTAACTGTTTACATATGCACAAGGTCAGAAATTTAGAGGGAGGGTAACAGTCAATTATATCACCTCACCCCCCAGTACTTGACTGGTACTTTATTTTATCGACCCCAAAACTATAAAAACAAAGTTGGCATCAGCACAATTTGAACTCAGAATGCCAAGAATCAAAACAAATATGTTCAAGCATTTTGTCCAACACTATACCAATCCTGCCAATCCACAACCCTAATAATCCTTTCTACTAAAGGCACAAGGCCTGAAATTTGGGAGAAGGGACTACTTGATTACATCAACCCCCCAGTGTTTCAATGGTACTTAATTTATCAACCCTGAAAGGATAAAAGGTAAAGATGACCTCAGCAGGAATTTGGACTCAGAATGTAGTGACTCAAAGAAGTAAAAGATAAAAGATAATAATAATACCATTTTCAATTTCTAAAACAGATTTTTTGCTTCCTTTCGCAGAATTGGTGAGATCTTCAGTCAAATTCATCTGTTTTAGGATTTCTTCCTTCATATCTTCAAGAGCCATAACTAGCTCTGCTTCAAACTCATTTCTGTCAAGGCAGTCAATTAATTCCTCTAGTTCAGCCTTTGTGCTATAATACCAGGACTGACTGTCTTTCTCACTGTTAATAAAAATCATTGCTTAGTAATCTCATTTAAGAAGGAAGAAAAATAGAAAGCTGAAATACCTAACACCAGACTGAAAAAATCAAGAGAGACATTTATGCATACATATTTAATGCTTTAAAAATTATTTAACGTTTTCAATTTGCAAACCAAATACATTTTAGTCAGTGAATATACAACATATGACAAAATTATTTTGAAGGTCATTTTATATATCTATATATATATATATATATATATATATATATATATATATAT
>NC_068984.1:23640101-23647601 GCF_001194135.2 Octopus bimaculoides
TGTAACTTACACGATCATTCTACGAATTAGGAACCAATAATTTCGCCCATGCCTATCATAACCAATAGGTTCATGTCGACATAGTAAGCCACTGCGTTCTGATTCAGAGAGGCAATCAGTCAGCCCTTTCACCTAAAAAAGAAGAAAATTAGATAATAAATGATAACCACAATGATATCGTTTGACCAAAGGCAAGGATAGTTTTAGAGAGAAGAGATGTATGTTCAACAAAACTGAGATGAATATTGAAAAGTCTAGCAGGGTTTGGTCTTAAAACAATGTAGCACCTATGTATATGAGAGAGAGAGAGAGAGAGAGAGAGAGAGAGAAAGAGAGAGAGAGATAGAGTCTATGAGCTGACAGTCATATTGACTTCATGACTTCTACTACTTAATGAGATATTACAAGCCCCCTTTTGAAATAAATTTGCAAACTGTTTCACATAAAAATAATTGCATGTCATTTTTGTTTCTAAACAAGAATTTATAACAGCTAATTACAATATTTAAAAAAAGAAAAAAGAAAACTGTAAAATAAAAATACTCAAGGTACTGATAGGCTTCTAACAATAATTGGTGTTCAATATAATTCATATGGTATGACACTAAATCATTTGTTCTCAACCCCCCCCCACTTTTTTTTTTTCAATTTAGAAGCACTTTGGAGACAAAATAGAAAATTAATGGCACACTTCACATGAAAACTTAATAGAAAATTGTTTGGAAGCAAAAAAAATTTAAATAACATGTTTTTTTAAAACAGACAAAGCTTTCTAAAGCCTTAAATTATATTTTCAAAAATGTTCAGCTAATTAATGTACCTCAATTTCACTTAATGCAACAATGTGCTGAGGTACACTGACAACTGCTACACTAAATAAATACATCCAGTTTCTATCACTCTTTCATGAGTCATACCCTCCTTGAAAGTTACAGTGGATATGATGACATGTTAGAAACAGCAGTTAAGTTTCCTTCCAATCTTAAAATAAATGCACCCTTTTAAAGCCTAGCCAGGCTCATGGGCCCGGTTTCCCGGTTTCGATGGCGTATGTGTTCCCCAGCTGGATGGGACGCCAGTCCATCACAGCGTTACTCATTTTTGCCAGCTGAGTGGACTGGAGCAACATGAAATGAAGTGTTTTGCTCAAGAACACAACGTGTCGCCCAGTCCAGGAATCGAAACCACAATCTTACGATTATGGTGTTGACACCCTAACCACTAAGCCACACGCCTCCACCTTCCAATCTTACTCTAGTCTTAAAAAGAAAGCATACATTAAATCATGTGGCCCTAGATACACTGTGACTGAAAAATACAAAAGATAAGTTGGTCACAGTTGAAATGCCTTCAGTCATAAAAATACTCGAGCAGCTGTTTCTACAGCTGGATGTCCTTCCTAATGCCAACCACTCTGAGAGTATAGTGGGTGCTTTTTACAACAATAAGACTTATATTTCATGAACACTAATAATTTTAATTTGGAAATTTTGACAACTACTTTAGTTTAAAATTTTTAAAAGAATTAATAGAAATATATGGTCAATATTAAATTAAGGAAGAGATGAAAAGAAAACTATGGAAGATTCTAAATGGAATTAAATTAAAAGACTGTAAAAAGTAAAAAATAAAACTAGAATTCTACAGTATTAATAACTGAATATTAACAAATGAAAGCTGTAATTTTTTTTTTTATGAAATGACTATAAAAGAAAATTATAAGAAACTAATAACTTGGTTCCATATTTTCTATTTCATATTTAATTCAAGAGTCTACCATTAATTTGTAAAATAACATAATTTGATTCACTGATAACAGCATTTCATTGTACCTTTTAAATGGTGATAATGCATAGAAATATCAAGCTCACTGACCATAGTATCTCAATGGATAAGTTCTGAGAAAGATCATATATCATACATCATTGCTGATTTAACAATTATTCCATATTATTATAATGATTTCTAAATTGGGTATGAGGCCACAAATGTGGGTGGAGGGAACAGTTGATGAAATCAACACAAGTTCGTGACTGATATTTTATTTAATCATATTACATATCCTGTGCTGGTGGCACTTAAAAAGCACCATTCGAGCATGGTCGTTGCCAGTGCAGCTTGACTGGTCCTTGTGCCAGTGGCACACAAAAAGCACCCACTATACTCTCAGAGTGATTGGCGTTAGGAAGAGCATCCATCTGTAGAAACATTGCCAGATCAGATTGGAGCCTAGTGCAGCCTTCTGGCTTGCCAGTCGTCAGTCAAATCATCCAACCCATGCCAGCATGGAAAGCAGACATTAAACGATGATGATGATGATTACTCAGGGTTTAATAAAATATTCTAATGATATCTTAGAAAATTATTATAATGTTAGATTTATAAAATTTAAAAAAAAGTGTATCACTAACTTGATGAGCTTTGCATACACTGCATAACCAATCATCCTCAGGAACCTCTTGAAGAGGTGGGTCAACACAGCTTAAATGGTATACAGCAGGGCAGGTTTCACAGCAGAGAAGATCACCCAGTCTACAATAACAGGGAGCAGGAGAAAAATAAAACAACTGAACAAGGTTAGCAGGTCAATGTATTGATATACAAAACAACAATTTGCAATAAACTGAAAAATGACAGAGATTATCCCATTTCACTGTTGAAATACACTATAAAACATATCACATTTTATAACATAAGTATATGAGGAATGACAGTGAGTCTGATGAAAGAAAAAAAGATATATAGAAAGTAAAGCTTATTTATATTAAGACAAAGTTGTGTTTTTCTGTAGATTTATCATTGTCTTTCTTATATAAGAGAAAGATCTTCCTTTGAAACAAACTTTTTCTGTTACTTCACTATACTATAAAACATGTATTGTTTTCTTTTTTACAATAAAATATTTAGAAAATATTCATAAGAGTATACAGCAGCTAATAAAAAAGAAATAGAATTTGTATATAAGAAACTTAAAACAAAGATGTTTTCACTATTTTATTTTTTTATTATTGAAAATAAATTTGCTTTTGATTTTTTTATATCTAAAATTGAACTACTAAGGTGTTATTTGATAAAAGCACCAACATAAAGAATATATTCTGCCAAGGCTTTTTGATTACTTTTCCTTCATCTGTGGGAGCCTCACAAAATAGCATTCCCTAAATTTCTAGGGCACCAAAAAGGTCAGTTCACATAACTGTCTGTCTTTCAATATTTCATCTATGACCTTTTCAAGTCTGACTTCACTTATTTTTGTCTGACAGCCCTTCTGTAATCACTATTCTTTCAAAGTACTCCAGTTCCTACTACAGCAAAATCTAGACTCAAATCAGATGTAAATACAATTATTTCCAAGTACATTGAACCTATATTATCAAATAACCACTCTTTCAACTAAAGCTAAATTCATTTAACAATAAGTATGCAACTCTAAACCATATCACAGTAGTTTATTTTGTCTAAAAGAGAAAGAGTATTGCCTATAGACTGCAAGAGCCTTTTCAAATAAAAGGAAAACAATGGGTGGATAAGATTGGTGTGGATGATGAAAAGACCAAAGATTTTTGTTATGTAAGAAGAGTTAGAATGGGGGAAAAACTTATAGGGCAGTGATTCTTGGAATAAAAGACTCAAGATGATGTTTAACACACAGCTCAGAAAGAAACAGTAAATGAGTGATAAGAGAAACAATATAAATAGCAAGGAGTAATATATGACATTAATTTGAGGCAGGATTCAGATATCAAATTCTGGAAAGCATCAGCTATTGAAAAATGAATAAGGCAGGCCAAGTTCATAATAAAAAAATATTTGTCAAAAACTTTGTTAATTACATAGTGTCTTTACTGCTCACATTTGTGAACTGTATATTGGTGTTTATATGCAGCAAGAAGAGCCAAGACACTAAAAAAAGTGTAATAGCAACAGACACAATACATCACTAATGATGATTGTCTTCAATACATTTTCAACTTGGCCACCTGTAATTCCATATGGAATTTAATCAAGCTTATTTCTTCAGAGAAGTTCAATTTGTTGTTTGTCTCCTCAGTATTTTTTTTATATATGAAATGTCTTTCGGTTATTTCTGATTCTTTAACTTCTAAGTACTCTAGAATTGAGTAAAAATTATAAATTCTTGAACCTCAACTTCCTATATTGATATTACCACTTGTTATTTCACTGTTGAATGTATAAAGATTTTAATGAGAACAATTTGAAGATTTAGGGCTAACAAATATGCAACAGTTATCAATGAGAACCACAGTTCCTTAAAGGTATATATATACAAAATATAAATTTAAAGCTAACAAAAATCTTTCAAAGAGTTATGTATGCTACCCTCTAGTAGCAGTCCTGAACTAATCATGGATCCTTACAAACAGATTAGAAGAGAAGAAGCTTCATAACAATAGTTAAAGAAAAGATATACATATATAACAGCAGATAAGCAATGAGCACGAATCTTTAAATGTTAAGAGCAATGAAAGGATTGTTAGTAGATGAGAACATATGGATCCATAATTATAGTTAAGGACAAAACTGCACCTTTAAAACAGATAAGACCAATTGGATCACCTTTAGTGGAAATGAAAGGGGAAATTTTTTTTTTCCGTCTGAGCATATGATAAAACATGTTCATGATCTTTGTATAGGAAGATGGCAGTAAATATGTAATGTAGATACTTCAATTTCAATACTTATTGTCAAAATTACTTACCTTAAAAAGTTAATCAGGCAACCTATTAGATATATCATATAATATACCAGACATTATAAACATATCTTACCATCTGATAAAAATCTAAAAGACATAATCTACCATGTTAGATCTATCTTATCTCATACATGAATATAAATTAGATGATACACAGTTGTACAATTGGAGAAATGAAGCTGGATGAAATGCATATGATACACAACTGCACAACACATCGTTGCATGATACAACATACAAAATAGTACAACACATAATTTTACAAAATAGATATGACAATACATAAATGATGATGAATATGCATGACACAATACTAATTTGAAATATACATACAATAGAAACCTATTGAATACACATACAAACAAATGTAACCTAGTAAACATGCCATATAGAGGTGCCAAACAAAATACAACCAAACTATCAAGCACATATCCCATCTAACATACAAAACTACCTTGCACACATCTCACATACAGAATATTACTATCACTTTCATCTAAATTTATTAAGTGTAAAGGATAAAAATAAAACTTTAAACAAGTATGAAAACAAAATTAGTAAATTGCTTGAAACAAATTACTAATTTAAATGCTAATTTATTACATTTGTCATATTAATAACAATTTTACTATATATAAACATTAAACTATATATAAACAATTGCAGTGTGGAAGGTGTTTATAAGCCATTTAAAATAACACACAAAAAACGTTAGATTCACTTCAACATTTAAATTTAATTTGTCAAAATATTTTCGTTGCTTTGAGACGTGAATCTAACTGTTTTTGTGTGTTATTTTAAATGGCTTATAAACACCTTCCACGCTGCAATTATTTTCGTTCCAGCACACAATCTCAGATCAGGTCACTTGCTTTGCAAGTACATCTCCATAAACTATATATATAGTATATGTTTATATATAATTTTACTAAATTATAATGCATGTGGATATATCCCTGAACACTTACCATTTATAAATGTAAATGAAGTATATACTAACTGAACTTTACAGAAGCATGTAAGCACACACTCACATAAACACATCTAATACAGTTATTCATTCATAAATATACTGTGTCAATTTTTTTTTTTATAATGCATAGAAAATAATATACAAATGTTATGTATACTTTCATGAATACATTGTCACTTTTCATAACACACAAACATAATCCTACCATAGCATTCACATTCATGAATAAACTAAATGTCACATTTTACAAAACACACACATACACAAACCTACATAAACAATTACAAAATTAAAAGATGCTTAAACAAATGATCAAATTACAAATGAAACAGAAAAATAAATATAAATCTCTTCCCAAAATCAAATATTTTTTAGATGACAATAACAAAACATATTAGGTGAATTTAAAGCCATTGTTAAGTCTGTTAACCCTATATGGATGAATCAAGTTGATCACATATCATCCATATAACATTACTGAATTAATGTTAGTAGCTATAGAAGACATATTGGCTACGACATATCACACACACACATATACACACAAACACATAGACACCATGCAGGTGTGAAGGTATATTTTGTTCTTTTTTCCCCGACAGCATCTATGCATGCATTTATATAGTCTGTTGATATGCATGCATATGCAATGCATTAACTGCCTAAAGTAATGAATGAAGTTAGATCTATGAATACAGTTTAGTTATCAAACATACAGCTATGTGTATGTGTGTGTATGTGAAAGAATTTAGTTACTGGAAATACTGAAGAGACTATTGCAAGCATGAAGGATTGTTGATTTAAATTCCAGGCATTATATACATTAAGCTGCCACCAAGAGAAATAGAGAGAGAATGTGGAGAAGAATGCTTACAGAGTATTATATAGGCATATGAGAAATCATACAGAAGGTCTGGTTTGTTATACATAAACTATCCACAGTGAGAGAGGGAAACATTATGAAGAAAATCTATTTTGCTCTAGTTGACCTTTTCCCTAAATAATGACATATACTAGATGAGACTAAAAACATTGAAAAAATATGATCCTAGCCCTCTATTCTTTGTTAACTCTCACCCCACCCCCCCATAACCAATTATTTTGCAACACTACAGTGATCTGACCATTTATTGTTATACCTCAGTTTCCTGAACTCGTGTATTCTATTATCTCTCAATAATTCAAACCCTCATCATTTCTTCATATCCCCCATCACTCTAGACCATCAGATTCTTTGTATGCCAATCTATTTTATGATACCCAGTTGCTCCAGCCCACAACTACTTATTTAGTTCCTTAGTAACAACTCATTTATTCTGTAATATATCTCACATCACCATTTCATGATACATTACTCAGTTTAAGCTCATCTATTCAGTGGTTAACTGCATCAACTGACAACCTCTATATTATATTAATACCACAGTAGCTGCAGCCTATCTGTTCTGTGATTAATTACATGGCTCAAGTTCATCTATTTCATAATAACTATCTACCATAGATGATGACATAAAATATGCAAGGGCACACTAGACACACCCCAATTTCAGCAGTGCATATTGAGGCAAAAAAAGTTGTTAATGCACTGAAGCTTATGCAAGGCCCAACTTTGCAAACAGGACCTAGGGAGATATTTTAGAGATATTTTCTTTTGGAAAAAAGTGTGTCTTATGCATCATCAGATGTGTTATTTTGTGATACTAAAAATTTCAGCTCATCTAATATCCTAATACCTTTCTTTTTAACATGACCAATCTAACTATTTTAGTTTATATCACTGCTACCCCTTCATGCATACAATCCCAATGAA
>NC_068984.1:23648620-23651492 GCF_001194135.2 Octopus bimaculoides
CCTATATGTATGTGTGTGTGTATATATATATATATATATATAGTACGGCTGTAAGGTACAAACATGACTGTGGTTAAAAAGTTCTATTTCCAACCAAGTAGTTTTAAGTTCAGTCCCATTGTAATACTTTACAGACACACTGTAATACTTTACTAGTTAAACCAGTCATATCCAGTCCAAATATTCTAACTCTCTTTTGTTCAAACCAACCAGGTCCAATCTCTCACACCTACCATACAATATCATTCTAAAAATATACAGTCACATCATTGAAATCGCAAAGTTATGAGACAATGAATGATAAATTCAAAACTATGTGAACAAATAAGCATTACATTTGACAGAATAATCTGAATGCTAAAGATTGGATTTCATGAGCAGAAACAGAAAGAAGTCTGTAGTATGTATATATATATATATACAAGTATATATGTGTATATATTTGTCTCCTTATCTTGAAATCATAAAATAGTTGTAGACAACCAGTGCAGTATTCTTTGTTTCTGGTTTATTGTGAAAACACGTCTGACCATGGAGTAATATTATCTTGCTCGGAAAAAAAGGTGAGTGTGGGTGACAGGAAGAGCATCCAACTGTAGAAAATCTGCCTCAATAAATTCCAGTTGATCCATACAAGCATAGAAGAGTGAACACTAAAACCAGGATGATAGTAGTTGTGGCCAATGCTGGTGTTTCATAACTGACACGCAAAAAGCACCCACTACACTCTTGGAGTGGTTGGCATTAGGAAGGGCATCCAGCTGTAGAAACCATGCCAGATCAGATTGAAACCTGGTGCAGCTCCCCAGCTTACCAGTTTTCAGTCAAACTGTCCAACCCATGCCAGTATGGAAAACAGGCATTAAATGATGATGATCACATACACACACATACATGTATAGACATATTAAAAAAATTGTGTATGTATGTATGTATGTATGTATACACACACACACACGTTTATATACATACATTTGTATATCATCATTATCTAATGTCCACTTTTCCATGCTCACATGAGTCAGATGGAATTTGCTGAGACAGAGTTTCTACTGCAAAATGCCCCTCCTGTCAGCAACCCTCACCTGTTTCCAAGCCAGTTAATATTTCTTCACAGCCAGACATGTTTTTCATGGAAGACTGGAAACAAACATTGCTTGTATGATAGCGATGCTCGTTTATAATCAAGACAAGGGTACAAACAAACACGCACACACAGATACACACACACTGCAACTACAATATCTTTATATATCTTATTTCTACTTTCATTCTCTTATTTCCCTCAATATTCCTTATCTTTTCCACAATAATTCGAACTCAAATATTTTCTCACACCACCTCTGATGAAGGAATACCCATAATATCCCAGAAACAGCTGTAAGACTATTTCATTATAAATGTCCTGAAAACTCCTCACAGCCTTGGATCTGCTATCTCATTCGATCTAACATATATATATATAACCCACCATAAAGGGCTTCTTTCAGTTTCTTCCTATCAAATCCACACATAAGCCTTTGGCTGACCTGAAGCTTCAGTAGAAGACACTTGCTCAAGGTACCACGTAATGGGACTAAACATCATCATCATCACTGTTTCTGAGACCATATGGCTGGGAAGCAAGCTTCAAACAATACAGCCACAACTGTACCATATATATACACGCACATACATTTATATGCATACATATACACAGACACACACACACATATATATATATATATTTACATTACATGCACATGTGTGTGCATTTAGACACACATGTACATAAAGGTATGTACATGTGATCAAACAGACTCTAAAGTGGTTTGTGTCAGTCTGTTCCAGCAAGACAGTAAAATCGATAAAAAGAGTAAAGTGTATCTATGTACATCAATATTATGAACCTTCTCGTTGTAAACAACAGACGAGGGTTACAAATTTTCTCACTGAACAACCAGCACGGACAATTTGTTTACAGTGATCAGATGTTTGTGATGCACATAAGCTCATTCCCTACATCAAAATCAACATTGTACAGGTACACATTGTGCAATATGTCAGCTGTCAAAGTGATCACAGAGTAACATGAGGTGTTTTGCCAAGAACACAACACATTGCCCAGTCCAGGATTCAAAGCCACAATATTACAATCATGAGTGCAACACTCTAACCAATAGGCCATGCATACTCACATACACACATACTATATAGTTTATGCATAATATACATATTTCATATGCCATATATGCTTGTGATATCAGTGTCTGAAAAGATGTTGATTTTCTATATACTGTAGCGGCGAGATTTGACTGGCATGTGGTGACTGGATACCTCCCACTGATAATTTCCAGTAGAATGAAATCACATGATATGGGAGTTTTGACACCCATGACAGATAATTTTCATCTGCTACAATCTACGTTTGTGCTTTTAGATGCCAATTGTCTATACGAGAAGATCTCTCAAGGCTAATAACGCAGTATTCAGTGTTCTAACAAGACATCCACATTAGGTTGGATATTAAGACACAAACACACTCACATACATATTTTATATAGAAAGCCAAGAACTATATAAGAATGCAAGCATATTCTTCCTATGCTTTCAATGTATGGAAAAAAAAGGGTCTCTTGACAAGGCATTTCGTTATTTGTTAATCACTCCTCAGAGCAAATATAACCAATTTCTTTCTCCTTTTTTCTGCACATCAAAAGCATAAAAGAAATATATTTACATTCTAACATAATTCTTTATCATGACTAATGGTTTTCTAATTATTTAATTTCTGATTCATATTATGATGTGCACAAAATATATATCATCAACAAACTGTCTAAAGCACAAATAAGCTAATTAAGCTGTCCATCTTGGTAGTAGCTCAATATAT
>NC_068984.1:23651812-23655197 GCF_001194135.2 Octopus bimaculoides
ATATATATATATATATATATATATATATATATATATATACACACACACACATCAGCTGACACTCCATTCTATGCTATCAATTGGGGAAGGGGACGAGATATGTCTTGTCTGAAGTGTGATCAACAAATAATTAAGAGAAATGTCAGGAGATACCTTAATGCACATCGATAGCCTATAAGAAGTGAGTTTAATTCTTTATCTCAACTAATGCTTTTCTAATATTAAAATTTATTTCAGTATTTCTGTTTCGCACTGTGTTGTGCATAAAGTAAATACATATATATATAAATATTAATGTTTGTATCTATGTATAATTATATAGACATAGAAAACAGTCAAGCATTAACTAAAGGATGGTTCAAAACCATTCAGAAGACAATCATATTTATCATATTTTTACAAATAAACATTTAACAGTTACTTCAAAATTTCAACTTAGTCATCCTTGTCAGTCTGATGAGGTAAAGCTAAAATTTCAAAGTAACTGACACACATTTCCCTGCGAAGATAACAGCTGTGTGGTTAAGAAATTCACTTCTCAACCACATGGTTCCAAGTTCAGCCCCACTGTGCAGCACCTTGGGACAAGTATCTTCTATAGCCTCAGGTTGGCTAAAGTTTTGTGTGGATTTGGCAGACAGAAACAAGACAAAATACATAGTATATTACACTACATGTGCGTGCATGTATATATATGTATGTACATGCATTTGTTTACATTTATGCTTCTCCAAAAATTACAAGTTACAAGCAATGATGATGTAATTTTTCCTGTTAAACAATCCACTGGTTTTCCATCTTCACAGACATGTCTGGTTGTAAAACAATGCTACAATAATATATTTGTCTAACCCACAATATCATGCAAAAATTGATATGATATTACTGAACAAATATACATGCATGTTAAAAATTATATACATGTATATATCATCAGCTTCATCATCATTTTAATGTCCACTTTTCTGTTAGCATAGGACTGACAAAATCCAATGAGGCAGATTTTCTAAAGCCAGGTGCCTTTCCTGCTGTCAAACCTCACCTGTTTCCAAGTAATATTTCTCTTTATCCTTTGAACATACCTTGTCACACATTGTACATGTTGACTCTGCCTGAAAATGACATTAAGAGTACAAGTACTTTTAAAATGCTCAGCCACTTACAAGTTACCAGTAACCCAGTTACTGAATAACTGAATCCTCACCAGTGAAGGACGTAAATCCACTATTACCACATATCAGGTATAACTAAGCACAGGAATGGCTGCAGTTGAGAAGATTGCTTCCTAACCATGTTGTCTCAGGTTCAATCTAACTGCAAAACACCTTGGGCAAATATTTTCTATAATTAGTATCAAGCTGATCTTAGCCTTGTTTTACATATTAATTATCCTCATTTATCTTTCATTTTGTTATACCTACATGAATTTGTTAAGGCAGATTTTCTAATGCTGGATGCCCTTCTGGTCACCAACCCTCACCTGTTTTCAAGCACATATATATAATATTTGTTCTTTATTTTTTATGTTTGTTTTTACCATGTTAGCATTAGTTACCGAGGCATTGATTTACAGTCAGATGGCTTTCCTGGTGCTAACCCTTAATCATTTTCCAAGTAAAGCATCTCTTATTTCACATGGTTTTGAAGGCATAAAGTATGCAAATGATTTAATGACAGAAGTGCCACTGAAATAATGTGATTCTCCTATAAACAAGCATAGTTATAAACAAACAAACACACACATGATGTGCTTCTTTTCAGTTTCTGTCAACCAAATCCAATCACAAAGCTTTGATCAACCCAGAGCTTGAGTAGCAAACACTTGCCCAAGGTGGTTGTATCAAAAATCATTTAATTGGGAAGTGAACTTCTTAAGAATATAGTCATGCTGCGCCTATAACATTATATATATATATATATATATATATATATATATATATATATATATATATAATTATATGTGTATATGTGTTATATATATATATTATATTGTATAGATGATAATACTCTTGGTCATGAGAAACAATTAAAAGGGTTGGTGACAGGAAGACCATTCATCCCTACTTGTCACCAACTCTCTTATGCTAGCATAGAAAAAGGGATGTAAAATAATGCCAATGAATATGATATGAGAATTAACTACATATTCTATATGTACAATTGCATAAGTTGTTGGTTTAGTGACTACATGGTGATAAGTCCATGCTTTACCATATCCCTTGGACAAGGAAGATAACTGCTTCTTAATAAACTCCACTCATACCATAGTTAAGAGGTTAAAAGCACAAAGTGCAGCAATATGCTAATATCAAAATTTCCAATGACAAAACTACATCCTCTCATACTCACACAAACTTCCCATATGTTGTAGCATGCCACAAAATAAAAGAAGGAATGGAAAAGAAAACTGTAACCATCTGGAATCTATTGATAAAAACAAGGGATGCCTCACTAAAATTGTTTTTGATGTTTGCCATGACCTTATCTTTGAGTGTGGGGGAAGAGGGCAACAAACTATGTAAATCCTCAGTTGTTTCCCTATAAAGCACCTTTGCTCAGCTTCCATGTTATGTATACTGTTTTTTTTCTTTTTCTTTCTTTCTGCTATTACAGTTTCCTTGGAATGTGGAACTGATATAATGGGGAAGTAAGAAGTAGAGATGAACATAAATGAAAGTACAGTTAAACTTATATATGCAATTGAAATCTAAAAAATCGTTATCATCATCATCACCATCAGATACATTACAGAAAAATCATAGTTCCAATCAGGTTAAATATAAGTATTCAGGCAATTTATATGATTATAGCAAATACTAGTAGTTTAATTAAAGCCTTGTTATCGAAATATGAACAAAGTCATTTCAATGCTGAACAAAAGAAAAATTGCTAAATTCATAATTAGGATTATTAAAGCTGAAATATAGATTAAAGTTAATTTTCTCTTCCTGAAGCATTGTTGTAGATTTCAGCACTCTTCCTTGCTTAAGGTATGTTTCATTGAACAAAAAAATAATAATAATAATCAAGAGGATGTAAAAAAAAAAAATAGAGATAATAATTATTACAGCAAGACAAATATGAAGTTGGGGGAAAAAATAATTGCAGATTCTGTTATTTCAAACTATGATACTTGTTTTTGAATAAACTTTTATTTAATTATGTTCATGTTAATATACCATTTTGAAAAGGCAGATTCTTAATGCTAATTATTTTGATTTTATTGTTTATTCTTGTTTATTTTAGGCTGTCCACTTAAAGAAGAAAACAAGGAAAATTTGAGCAAATTTTATATCTATAATTCAAAATGGAATACAAAGCCTCAGCAACTGCTTGTAATGTCAACTAAGAATTTGTCTAGGGATCTATCTATATATATATATAT
>NC_068984.1:23655300-23655733 GCF_001194135.2 Octopus bimaculoides
TATGGATATGTAGTTGATAGCTTCCGCTATCCGGGTGACCAAGTTAGTAGTGGGGGAGGGTGCGCTCAAAGTGTAGCTGCTAGAATAAGAATAGCCTGGGCAAAGTTCAGAGAGCTCTTACCTCTGCTGGCAACAAAGGGCCTCTCACTCAGAGTAAAAGGAAGACAGTATGACGCATGTGTACGAACAGCCATGCTACATGGCAGTGAAACATGGGCCACGACTGCTGAGAACATGCGTAAGCTCGCAAGGAATGAACCCAGTATGCTCCGATGGATGAGTAATGTCAGTGTGCATACTCAACAGAGTGTAAGGATCTTGAGAGAAAAGTTGAACCGAAGAAGCATCAGTTGTGGTGTGCAAGAGAGACGATTGCGCTGGTATGGACATGTGGTGAGAATGGACAAGGATAGCTGTGTGAAAAAGTGCCACA
>NC_068984.1:23655743-23656512 GCF_001194135.2 Octopus bimaculoides
TGTGCAAGAGAGACGATTGCGCTGGTATGGACATGTGGTGAGAATGGACAAGGATAGCTGTGTGAAAAAGTGCCACACCCTAGCGGTTGAGGGAACCCGTGGAAGAGGCAGTCCCAGGAAGACCTGGGATGAGGTGGTGAAGCACGACCTCCGAACATTAGGCCTCACCGAGGCAATGACTTGTGAGAAGACCCGGCAAACCAAGTGAGACCAAAATCCAAGGCCTATGCCAGGGATGTAGCCAGCCCACTTACGCGTAACATTCCTTCATTGGACACTAAACTCCACTTGCGAAGGCCTATTGAGGCAAGTGAAATCGAAATCGAACTAAGTTTGCAGGAACACTAAACTTGGCTTGCGAAGACCTGTTGGGGCAAGCGAAAGTGAAATCGTGATGGCACCTGTACCAGTGGAGCACTAAGAGCACCGTCCGAGCGTGATCGTTGCTAGAGCAGCTGTCTGGCTTCCGTGCCGGTGGCACGTAAATAGCACCAGCGTGATTGTTACCAACATCGCCTTCCTGGCACTTGTGCTAGTGGCACGTGAAAAGACATTCCAGCGAGATCATTGCCAGTGCCGCTGGACTGGCCTTCGTGCCGGTGGCACGTAAAAGCACCCACTACACTCTCGGAGTGGTTGGCGTTAGGAAGGGCATCCAGCTGTAGAAACTCTGCCAAATCAGATTGGAGCCTGGTGTAGCCATCTGATCCACCAGTCTTTAGTCAAATCGTCCAACCCATGCTAGCATGGAAAGCAGATGTTAAATGAT
>NC_068984.1:23656612-23663325 GCF_001194135.2 Octopus bimaculoides
GCTGCACCAGACCGCAGTCTGATTTGGCATGTTTTCTACAGCTAGATACCCTTCCTAATGCCAACCACTCCGAGAGTGTAATGTGTGCTTTTATGTGCCACCGGCATGGGTGCCAGTTGTGTGACACTAGTATCTGCCACAACTATGATTTCAGTCGGCTTGATTGGTCTCCTACTCAAGCACAGTATATTGTCAAAGGTCTCAGTCATTTGTGATTACATAATTATATATGTGTGTGTGTGTGTGTGTGTATGTATATATATACACACACACACATCCATATGTCAATAGTTCAGTAACAACTAGATATAAATGCTTGCATGCTATATTCTTCATACATAAAGAATTCTTAATGATCATCTACTTTCAATTTTCTTGTTAAAAATTATCAGCAATAGGTATTTCAGGGTCAAGGCTTTATTCATTTTCAATGTTCTAGTTTTTTTGTTTCCATATTAGTCACAAATTAATTACTTCATTGTATTTTTTCTATTTACAGAACATAAAGTTTTATTCAGTGTTTAATCAACTGTGACCTTGTCATCTTATAGAACAAGATTTTGACACTTGAGGCCATTGAACTGAATTGTTCCATTATTAACTATCATAGAAATTCCCTATTTTTCCAGACTTCCATGTTAACATAATAAAGAAAAGTCAAGAAGAAAATAGGTCTTGTGTTCTTGAATTCCAAATTATAAGATTGTCAGGAATGCAATACTTCTATAATAGAAAGGGTGCTTATATAGCAATAACTAACCAAAGAATTTAGACACACACCAAAATTCGTCAATGAACTTAACCATGACCAAAACATCTTAAGCACAAAATTTTTAATTTAGCCTTTTCTACATACATTTCAATATTTTTCTGCAAAGTTGAATGACTGATATAATTATTGCTTATGGCTATTCTATTTAATACATAACTTTGTTAATCCGTTGAACAGCAGCCTGTCTGAAACAGCCTCTCATTTAATGTTAGTGTGCTAGTATGTAAACTAAAACCTTTGGTTACAATTTTTGTACATGAACTTTTTCTTATGTCCAAAACATCAGCTCGATGATAAAAAGTTATTTCATTGAAACCCTAAAAATCTTTCATTATTCTCAAAATAAACTGAAACATACAAGGAATGTATGTTACTTGAAACAGGGAAATAAACCTTGCCATATAAAGACGTAATACAACAGTTAAATCAATAAACCACAAAGATACAATTGGATACACATAGTCAGCAGTTCTCAGGACATCAAAAAAAAATTTTAATAAATAAATGAAGGAAACAACCCTCAGAATCAGATGAAATTAGTACTTACACAGCAATTACTGCTGTGGAAATTAGATAATGTGCAAAATAAACAGTTTTGTGTGAAAGATTTGAATTATGATAAAGATTGTGTCACAAGATCAAAGTATTTGGGAGGGTGTAGTCATTTAAATCAAGCTCAGTGGTATCAGGTACTTATTTTATTGAAAGGATACTAACAAGGTTGGCCTGGGAAGAAAAAAAAAAAGAGGAATTGATTTCATTGAAAATGTTAGGACACTGTCCATATATCTGAGATAGTGCTGCTGCTGCTAAACACATGAAAATCCTAGATCACATCCAAAGATATCCATCTGGCTGACTGGCAAAACCGCTCTCACTAACACATTACAATCTGTAATCTACAATATGATTTGAGGGATACTTTTTGCAGTCATTTAACTTAGTAAGGAGGGTAGCCAAATTCCCTAAAATAACACCCAAGCATCATAAATAAATAAGGCACATCAGAAATTTGTATGACCAGAAGTATAAAAAAAATGAGACAGGCACAGTTAGAATACATTTTTGATCATAGATCAATTCAACTTAAACTGATCTAAGGTTAAACAACAACTCAATCACACCTACAGTTTCCTCTGTCTGCTTCTTCTATTACATCAACTCCTCTTCTGAAGAAGCAAAACATAATCTAGCTAAGCTCTGGCTAGCCTAATTCATCACAGCTATTCATCCTTACTATGTCCACCTTCAAACCCGCACACTAAGCAATTTATTCAATTCTTCCTCTTCGGATCAGCAATCTACTGAAATTTCATTCCTGCTGCCTTTGCTTCTCAGACAGAAGTTCAAACTAAACATCAACTACAACTTCACTATTACAAGAGGGCTTGCAAAAGTCACCAAAACTCACTGAATAATGCTCCCTTACATTGGAAGAGTTTTGACAGGGACATAGTTAACTAAATTGATTTCAGTGACCACTGTATATCTGGTTCTTATTTTATCAAATCTAGAAACCAGCAAACAACCCCAGAAGGATAAGAGTTGAACTCAGAACAAAAAGAGATATCTAAATAAAACATATTTTAACTTATGCTCTACCAATTTTGTTATCCACTACATTGACTAAAATAAAATGAAATAAGGCCATTTTTACAATAACGCAAAGTATTTCCTACAAATAGCTGCCTGATGCCAGGAATATAAAAATATCTGTTATATACCTCAAAAAGACCAGTAATAAAGGAAGAAATTAATATGTATACACATACACATCCACTGTCTCTCTCTATCTCTCTCTCACATAAGATGTACATCATACAAATGTAATTCAAACACATACATAGCAAATATAAAGACAACTGAAACTTAGGCAGAAAAGTTCAATGATACTGTTGAACAGCTATATATCAAGATCTTAATCTACCAATTCACTGCCAGTAGAGACAGAAAACTAGACAGAATATCTTGAAGCATTTGTTCCAAGTCTCTGCCCTCAGAGTTCAAATTCAGCTGAAATCAAATTTGCCTTTCATTGTTTCAGAGTTTATGAAGTACCAGCCCTGCACAGAGGATGATTCTTCTCTTTCTCTTTCTTCTGGAAGAAATCAGTACTGTCAAAACCTGAGGAGGGATGGACTCTGCCAGATCTAAAATTGCTCTACGTAAAAATAGTACCACTACAATTCAACTAAGGAATTATGGGACCCAGGCAAGGTGTGTGTGGGTGTGCACACACACACACACACATATCTATATTTTTTATAATTAGTTAGTCTGCAGAGGAAAGGCAGTGCCTGTGACATTTTGCAGCCTCTAAGATTGATGAGACCAATGTGGATAATATTTGGTTTGAACTTGATAGCTGACACCTGTGGTAAAAAAAAATATAGCTAATGAGGGAGGCTCCAACAATGGTTACTCCTGCTGCAAAAAATAGCAGTCAAATTCCCCTTACTATCTTACAAAAACATAAAGGAAAGCCCTGGATACACTGTTTGAACCAAATGGGGTAATTCTGGCTAGACTGTCTTTGATTATACGTCTGTTCAATCAGCTGACCTGGAGTTACTACTTAGACATTTAAATAAGGATGTAATTCCAGCTATTTGAGGAGTGTTTAGAATAACATCAGTGTAGAAGTGACATAGTAAAGATAATGAAAGGAAAAGCAAGTACTTGGGATTGGTCAGGGCAGAGCTGGAGGTAGATAGCTAGTTTAGAAGAACAGAGGCCATAAAAGTAGAGAGAAGAAAACATTATATGTAGGCCAGTGGTTGTAGTGTGTTGCCCTGTGAGTAGTTGCTAATCAGCCAAAGTTATTTGTTTTTTTTTGTTTTATATTTGTAAGTGGTCAAGAGCAGCTCATGAGAAGAGGTGAGTTCTGGGAATTTGAGGAGGATACTTCTTTGAAAAATATGTTAGCTGCTTGTGAATGAACTGAGAGGGAGAGAGAGAGCGAGAGAGAGTGTTGGGTGTGCATATGCTAGCAGTAAGATCACAAACATGTTGCCAAATGTGGTTTGCCCCTCAAGAGGAAGCCTATCATGTAAGATACAGCTTTACCATTTATACATGTGAGGTCTCCATGAAAGATTCATCAAAGGTTGTGAGACCATATTTCTACAACTTTGAGAATTTTAGTATTGTTCATGCACAGAGAGGGTACAGTGCAAGATTGTTTCTTTGATATGTGTAGCAACTGTGTCTTTTTGCTGTTGAAGTAGACTAGATTAGTATAAGCCCACTGGAGGATGTTTTTTAAGTTTTCGCTCAAAAAAGTAATGCATGTCTAACATGAGATATCTAGGCAAGATGTGGAAGACATCTGGGTACAGAAGGTTAAGGAGGAGAGAAGGATGGTATCTTTTGGATAGAAGTTATGTGTGGCTAGAAATAGCTGCAAATAGGTCATTCATGTACATAAAAAAAAAAAAGAGTATGTTAGACATAACTGAACCTTGATAGAAGAGGAGTTTAAGAAAGCCCTGTTAAAACATGCTGCAATAGTGCAGTCGGACCAATGACTTCTAATCCAGGATGATACGAGGCAGATTAAATTAATAGGTAGGCAACATAGTTACAAGATCTTCATGTTTAAGGGAACGACATAACTTTTGTGAAGGTTCTCCAGAGCAAAGGACCACTGGTGTGATTTATAGAACTATTTCTATAGATCTATATGGTTTTCCATAGACTGAGATTTTCCATGATTTGGTGGTGGTGATGGAGCTAGCTTTGAAGAGTACTAAATGAATATTATCTCAAATAGTGCACTAAGGATATCAGTCCCTGGCTGGAATGATTAAGGAAATTGTTGTTTTGCCAAATTGGCCATGATCAGCCAACCATGACTGTCTTTTATTTTTGTTGTTCAGGCAGTGTACTCCAGACTACATTATGAAATATATTTTTCCTTTTTTTTAAGATGATAGTTCATGATCTGAGGAAGATTTGGCATTTAGAACTAACAGGTGGCAAGATGGAGTAACTACTAGACCTCTCTTCATTAGTGTGTAACTAGAAAAGTGCCTAAGCAAATGAAAGTGAGTGGTGGTAAGACAGGTTAAGTAGAGTGAAAAGTGCTTCAAAGAAGATTTGTTGCATGTGCAAAGATAACCAGACCCTAGTAGTGTAGTCACAGGTTAATATTCAAGACTCATATGGTAGCGATCTGGCAGAAATGTTAGCACACTGGGCAAAGTGCTAAGTGGTATTTTGTCTGTCTTTATGTTCTGAGTTCAAATTCCACTGAGGTCGACTTTGCCTTTCATCCTTTCGGGGTCGATAAATTAAGTACCAGTTGCATACTGGGGTTGATCTAATCAACTGGCTCCTTCCCTAAAAATTTCAGGTCTTGTGCCAAGAGCACAAAAGAATATTAAAGACTCATTATTTTGTTTAATATCTTAATTTCATTATGACCCCTTTAACACAGTTGGCTTCATGTCGTCTAATAGCATAGATGACAATGTTGGTAATGAGGATGGATATGTTCTATTACCCATTAATGTTATCAAACAAAATATGGAACACACATAGTCTAATTAATATTCTGCAAGTGTGAAACAAAACAAAAATATTGAGAGATTGTTTAAATTCCATGGAGATGCGAAGTTAAGATTCTTCAAATGAATAAGTCTCTTAAAACAAATTTAAGTGCACCGCTTTGAGGAGAATATATATATATATATATATATATATATATATATATATATATATATATATATATATATATATGTATATGAATATACATATTTATATAAATAAGGATAAGATCGATATTTAAATACCGATTTTATCAAGTGGCCAACATGGGAATAAAAACCATCAAAGGTAATAATTATTTAAAATTATAATTTAGGATATCTAAGAGATACCACCACGCTGGAAATAGCAGTCTGTGGTTTTAGAGTCAAGCTTTGACTGCTATTTCCAGCGTGGTGGTTTCTCTTAGATACCCTAAATTATAATTATAAATATATATATATATATACAAACATACATACATGCTAATATTGAACAGTGAGAATGAGTGCTGAACACCACATTGGTAAGGCTTATTTTTACACACACACACATCTATATACAGAGTGCAATGGGTAAATTCTCACCATTTTATATTTTTTATTTCGTACATGCACATTGTTTGTTTTTGATTTTGTCGATTACACAGTATAGTAGGGCAAGTATAGTCAGTCGGGCACAGTCTGTGAGAAAAACAGCACCATGATGCAATTCACTCTGCCAGAAATTTGGAAACAACATGCTTTACTGCTTGGCATTCACGCTGGAGACTCCAATAAAAATATTTCAAAGTGTTTGGATGTCAATCTGAGTACATGTACGGAGAGTGATAAAAATCAAACATCCAGTCAACATCATGGTGTTTGGAGTGGTCACTAGTGATGGCGACATTATGCCTCCATTCATCTTCCCACACAGCCTCAGACTCAATGCAGAGGCCTACATCAAGTGCCTGAAGGTGGTAGTGCTGGCCTGGGTCAAGAGGTTTGGCTGCTGGAAGACCCTATGTCTGGCAACAGGACCCTGCACTATGCCACACAAGCAGGAGAATCCAGTCATGGCTGTCAAACAATTTGTAGCCACATCACCCCTAACATCTGGCCACCTAACTCCCCAGACTGCAACCCCTTTGATTATTATGTGTGTGGTGCAGTTGAGCGAGAGATCAGCAAAACTCTTTGTAACACCAAAGATGAACTGAAGACAAGGATTATGGCAGTATCACCAACTTAAACAAGGAGACCATCCAGAAGAGTTGCAGGAGATTCCGAAGTTTGGAGGGCGTGGTTGAAGCCAATGGCAATTTTATTGAATAAATTTACTCTTTAGTATTTCAAGATATTTTTATGGAATTTTGGTAAATATATCTGTTAAAATGAGATGTCAGTGTTATTTTCATTTTTGTGTAATTTAA
>NC_068984.1:23663335-23670080 GCF_001194135.2 Octopus bimaculoides
TATATATATATATATATGAGATACTCTTGCTTCTATTCATCCGTTTGGAAACATTTGCCTTGAATAAATGAAAACATTGCAGAGATGAGAGAATTCTTTTTTTCTCTAGTATTGGTGTCCTGAAAAATGCACTCAATATGCTCTATAAAGTGTTTGTTGCAATGAAGGGTGTCCAGCTATAGAAAGTGTGCTAAAACAGAGCATAAATAGTGTCTACTTAGAGCTAGAAAGATTAAACCAGTGTGAATTAAGTGTATCTAAAAGGATATAAAGCAATGCTGGTAACTGTAATACATATTGGTGAGAAGTTACCAATAAAGCACTACGTCAAACAAGAAATGCCTAACAGTGATTAACTCTACTCCTCCATGATGCCACTCCTGAGATTTGAACAAACACTCCTTTGTCATTTTTGCCAACAGAAATGAAAGTAAACAAGTGATCAACTCCTTGGAAAACTATAACCAATGAGACAATTGTTAGAAACAGGTGAGGCTTCAGGATCACAAATGTTTCAGCTTTAAAAAGGCCATGGTGACCAACTGCTCCTAAGCACAGGCCCTAATGCAACAGAAGTAAACCATCATAATCAACAGTTAACGTCCATCTTCCTTGCTGGCATGGGTTGGACAGCTTGACTGAAAATTGGTAATCTAAGGAGCTGCACCAGGTTTCAATCCGATTTGGCATGGTTTCTACAGCTGGATGCCCTTCCTAACGCCAACCACTCCAAGAGTGTAGTGGGTGTTTTTTGTGTCACCAGTACAGGTGCCAATTATGAAACACTGGCATCAGTCACAACTACAATATCACTTGGCTTGACAGGTTTTCTCAAGCACAGTATATTGCCAGAAGTCTCAGTCACTTGTCACTGCCTCTGTGAGGTCATAAAATAATGGTCAAATTCAATTTAAATACTAACTCAGTTTTACAAATACTAATATTTCAACTATATTATAGAAATATCAGCAGCCTTATAAACTGAACAGTTTGAAATAAGAAAATACTACTTGTATATTAGATAACATATAATATATACATATATACATACATATATACATACATATATATATATATATATATATATATATATATATATATATATATATATAATGTGTGCATGTGTATAAATTTCAGATTAACCACAATTTAATGAATGAGAGGAGCAAAATGAGTTTCAACTTTTGGAAATAGCACATCACTTGGCTGAAAACTGGCCACAGGAAAAGACAATTGGAGGGAGGTAAAACTGACATGCCAACATGGAAAAATGATTAGACATATGCTGATGACAATGATGATCATAATGCAACACTGAAATAATATATGTGTTAATATAACCTGCCAAAAAATTTAAGCTTTCAATAAATGCAAACATCTTTTAATACTGAAAGGGAATGCCATACTGCTTATCAAATGTTTATTTTCTACAGGTGTAAATCAGGTTTATAGTTATTCTACCTGTTAACTTGTCTTGTCATCACAAGCAGTAAAACCATCAAAAGGAATTTTTATTTTTCTTATATTTGTTTTCATCTGATTTTCTCTTGCTCTATCCAAGTTACTGTAAAGTATCAACTTCCTAAATCAGATTGTTCAATTGTTATAGGACCATAGATTTCACTATAACTTGATATTAGTAAAATCATTATTTTCAAGTGATAAGGGAAATCAAATAGTTATGTGTGACAAATGAATACCTACATTATATATATATATATATATATATATATATATATATATAAATTAAGATAAACAACTAGACACACAATGTGATATTAACAGCTAGATGCAATGTGATGCCATAAAGGAAGAAATGTGACGAAGGATGTTAAGACACCTACATTTATAGAAATAAATAAGAGTGAGATGCTTTTAATGCTGTAGGAAAAGCCCAAATGTATACGCATATGCTGATAGGGGATGTAATTGCCCCCCCCCCAATATTGTCTGTATTTCTGAAATGAGAAATTATGAATATTATAACACCAATATATTCAGGTTAGTGTCTTCATTCTGGTTGTTATAAGTTACTAAAACAACCAAGATGAGAACACCACTCCAAACATGTCAATGTATGGTAACCAATAAACATGTCCTTACACCAATCTTTTATAAAGATTTCACAATTTAATAAATGTATGTTATCAATTCTATGGAGTTCTGACTAATACTGACTATAGACTATATATTAAAATATAATTAGCAACAACTACTCAAATGAGCAATATCTACTAATTGATAAATGATTGGTACAGCCAATGCATCCTCAAGATTTGATTTTGAACTAACATTTTTAGTTACTCGAGATAATATTCAGAATATTGATTTTCTAATTAGATATTGAAGCATTCCACAACTTTTAATGATGGTTGTAAACTTTCATCCTTGGAGTTAGATAAATACCATCAGATGTTCCTTAAACTAGTTTTGCTTTTTTTTTAATAGTATGGTCTACAGAAAGGGGCTTTACCTATGGCCACCACAGACTTTCAAATACCAGAGATGTGCCTAGAATGTTAACTGCTAAGTCAATAATTATAGAAATTAACAAGGGCAGAGAGGGAATCCTGAAAGATGAAGTTCTGGAAAGAAAGGATTTAGTACAGTGGTTAGTGTGGGGCTGGGAGTAAGTACAGCATGGGTGAGCTTAGGTCAAGCTAGAATGAGACCAGCTAGCTTTGAAAAGCAAAAACCATTGTTAGTAGTAGTAGAAAAGACAGAATAAAGAGACAATAATGTTTGTGGCCAGACTTTGGATTGTGATGGAGAGCTCTATGCCAATTAATTGGGAGTATGAGATGTCAGAATGCCCATATGCAACAGTAGCACTGCTGCGGATGTGAGAGCAACCTTCTACTGCAGGTCTCACTTGAGCATAGTAGAAGTATATTGGGCTTGAGCCACCCGATATCTTGTCTTCATACCTAAGTTATCTAAAGGATGTCAGGTTTGTGAAACTGATTTCTTTCCAAGCCAAACTCATTGTAGTATCTAAGTTAAGCACTTCTCAATTATAAAGTTGTTCTATTGTTTATAATGATAAATTGTACTATCTGGTAGTACCTACATAAAATTAGGTGGGCAAGGCCATTGAGAATGAGGTACAGTAACCACAGCACAGATGGTGGGATATGAACCAACACGTCTTTAGCAAGTAGGCTAGAGCCCTATTAACTTGGTCAGGTGTCAAGTATATTGTATAATTTGTCATTGTTCATTGCACTTAAGTTTTTACAATAGCTTCAACAATTCAAAATGAATTACTCCAATCCTAACAAAGAATTCTTAGTATTTTAGTTCACCAGTATAACGAGGAATTGGGCAGTGACAAGTTCATGAAAGGTTTTTGATGACTCTTAAATGAATATCTTAATAGATGTACCAAAATAAAACTATAACAGATATATTGCAAATCTTTCTCTGTGTGTCTTTTTTTCAATTATTTATTTTGAATATCTTTACCTTGAAAGTAAATCAATCTAAATATTGAGGTATTTTTAATGCTAAATGAATAATCTTAATAAGACACCATGCCAATGTTGTAGTCTTTCAAAAGGGACTGTATTGTTACTGAATTATGACAACATGGATTTACATAGGCCCTTTATGATCACTGATTTAAAATGAGTTTAAAAATTAGTATTCTACTCTGCTGGTTTTTGTTTTTAAAGAAAATGTAGACAGCTTTTATAATGCATCTTAGATATATTTATTATAACACTAAAGAGTTAAATCATAAATAAAAATTTTAATCAAGTTAATTTAGTAACCTGTTAATGATTAGTACATTACTTTCCTTGATAGTATTTTTAGTGTTGTGATCATAACAAGGCAATGTTAGTTATATTGAAGGCATCTTTCTAGATCTTTTTTCTATATTAACACAAATTTCCAATAATTTTTTTATCAGATTCCTTTTACATCAATTTTGAGACTTAATGGGAATTAAATAATTTCTGCTGAAATTATCATCAAAAACAAATTCAAGAACATTCACACAAAAGGTTTAACACTCTAAATAAGAAAGGCGAGGGATAACTGAGTGTTTTATCTTGAGAAGAATACTTAAATTTGTTTTAACAACTGAGGATTTCACTTGACAAAACTATAAAATATATATAGCTTAAAGGCTTTCAGAAGATAATGAACCTTTCCCTAAAATGCACGTTCATTTATTTACAAAAATATAATTGTTTATTATGATTTTGCTAGTTATCTTCCTTTGATATGTGTATTTGCTTACAACAAATTAATATTAAAATTACCAACAACATTTTGTTATACTGCAATACAATACATATTTTCCTAATAAATTATTTTTAAATCAAATTTTAAACTAATTAAAATAATTTTAGTATAGATCATATATGACCGTTTAAAAATATACCTCAATAAGTTCCTACTGCGAAACTTACTAAAGTTTAACAAAATCAGGATACTTACTTATGGCACGAACGACAGTGGTCATCATATTGGATGTTTCCTTCATTCATGATTTCTTCTCTTACTGCATTTGTCGCAAGGAACAAATCGGTCAGAGTCTGAAGTACCTTCAACCTGTCTTCGATGCCAACAAACGGAAAATCAGTCTTCTCCAAAATCTCAAGAGTCTCTTTATATTCTTGGTTTCGGTCACTGTCCAAGTAGGCTCGGACCAGTTCCGTCCAAGTCATTCCATCTAAAAAATACAAAGCTATGTTGATACTGTCTTTCAAATCGTGGGCACCGAATGTTGTATTATTTGCTTCCTCTTCCCTTTGAAGGGCTTTCAGCAGTGTTATATGGATCTCTGCCAGCAGTAGACACTGTTCATCACTATTTAAAGCAGAGCAAAAGTCTTCGAATAAAAAAGGAGATAATCGTAAAATTGACCGAAAATGTCTAAGTACTTCGTAGACGCTTAATGCTGACATTAAATATTCAATGGGTAACATAAGATCAGTAGCGGGTGCAGGCAGGTTCAAAGGAGGAATTTCACGGGTTTCGTCTAAATCCGGAGTTTTGGGCCGCCGTGAATGGTATCTTCTTTTGCTCACAGAACCCACCGTACTATAACTCTCTTCGCTGTGTATAGATTCAGACTCTTCATAGGTATCATCCGAACAACGGTCTTCATCTACATTATCCATATCTGTTAAGTCACTAGATTTGTCAGGTTCTACCTCTGAATGTTTATGTTCATCATCGTCGTCTTCGAGCATTTGTAAGATGTAGCTACGGCTTTTCTGAGCGGCCTCCCTAAGACGGGCACCCCTACTACTGCTCATACTAATGCCGCTGGCCGTAGAGCCAGCCCTGCCCGTGTGATGATGGTGACTATGGGGTGTTAAATGAGAGCTACTACCAGCATATGTTCCTGTGGAACTTGGTATTCCACCGTCAAAGTTGTGGCTATCTCCAAACGTACCATGATAGAAAGCTTTGGGTCTTTTCAGAAAATTGGTCCGACCCGACAATGGGGTTTTTGGCGGACGACCTCTCGCACGCCTCGATTTTGTAGACATGTTTCACGACAAGAACGTTATCTATATGGAATTAAGCATATTTTTAGAATAGATCTTAATAATACAAAGCGTATTTAGATGCGGATTATGAGCATTTTAACAGTGGTCCAGGTTGAACAGTTAGGAAAGCCGCCATTTTCTCTCCCCCCCATCACCATCGCAGTCACGTGACCAGCCAACTATATGTTAACGGACGGGCATGGCTGTAAAGGCAACGGTAGCGGGGCTGTTTCCCCCCTATGCTTAGATAGAAGCCAAGTAGTAATGTTTGGAGAGTGTTCACTCACCTGCAAGACAGCAAAACGAATTAAATTGTCCTTTAAATATGCAATGGCCTCCACAATATATCTATTCCGTGACTATTATGAGAAAATGCAGAGTATGAAGGCGGAGGAGTACGGAGCCAGTGACAACAACAAGAAGCCAGGCCGATTCTCAATGTTGTAGAACAACAAGCGGTCCAGTAACGCATTTTACAATTGGATCAATCGTTTCCTGGCTTTTTTTCTGCTTTCTTTAACGACAACTCCACATTTGAGGCTGGCATGATTCTAATATTATTTTGGTGTAATGTCTACAATCAAATGTCAGGGTACAACCGGCTTCCTGGTACCTATGTCGGCGTGATTCGGGAATTAGACGACCAAGTCTGGCGTATACACACACCAGAAGTAACCAATAAGCGACGAGCTTACATGTATAATATGGTGGTAAGGACACAACAGAGATAAATTAAATCAAAATCCGGAATCGTATATGAAATAAACGAAATACGAATCAGACACCTTAATTGCATTGTACAATTGATAGGCTATAAAAGCATCTTAATTATATTTATCGATTTCAATAAAAACAAAGATGCTTTGTTTCTTTTTGATTTAAATAAAATTTTTATATTCGTTATTAATATAAGTAAAACATATTTGTATTAATTCTTTCAATACGTTATTTCCTTATCCTAATTTGACAAATGGATGAGGTTTGATACTAAAATAAAAGTGGCACGAAGTGGGACATTTTATACAGTCGACCACTATTGTGTTTATATAAACATGTGTATGTAGCTAACCCGACCTCGCAATGCCATACATCATGGAAGGGCGGGAATTTATGATTGTCTTTCTGTTAGTAAATTATTTTGTTATTGGTAATTGAAATTCATACAACGATAAAATATACAAAGATATCTACATAGAATTTTGTATATCTCTGCCTTATATATTCGCTTATAATTTTAT
>NC_068984.1:23670611-23671615 GCF_001194135.2 Octopus bimaculoides
TATATATATATATATATATATATATGTATATGTAATACAATGTAATGTGTGTATATATATGTATATATTATACACATATATATACACATTACCTTATATTGCATATATATGTACACACACACACACATATATATATACGTATGTATACACATATATATATCAATATATACATACGTTACTTTATATTACATATACATAACAATATATATATGCATATATTCTTTTATATGTTTCAGCCCTAAGGTTGTGACCATGCTGGGGCACGTGCGCGCACGCACACACACACACACACACACATACATACACACACAGAACTTTCAGAATAAGAGAACAGGAAATAATGATATTCTGAAAGACACATGTCCTCAACCGCTTAGACTACTGCTCCCAACTATGGTCACCACTCAATATAAAATTAACAGCAAAGTTTTAAGCAATCTAGCGAAGCTACACAAAGAAAATCATCTCAGGGCAACATGTCAACTACTGAGAAAGGCTAAAAAAGTTAAGACTCTACTCCCTAGAATAAAAGTTGGAAAGATATGCAGTGATATATATCTGGCAAATCGAGGAAGGACTTGCATTAAACTTTGGCATTGAAAGTTACACAAACAGCAGAACAGGATACTACTGCATAGTGCCAAAGATCCCAACATCACCATCAAGATATAGGACCAGATACTGTTACAGTTTGGGTTTCGAGGGCCCACAGCTCTTCAGTATCCTTCCAAAAAGCCTGAGAGGCCGGCATGGTGTGGCTGTAGGTGTCTTGAAAACAAAATTGGATCTCCTCCTGTCAAGGATTCCAGATAAGCCTACCTCACAGCAGGAAACACAGATGGGGATCACAGTATTAAACTCCCTCATTCACTAAAAACCACATTTCTGAGAAAGTTTCGAATAGTGAAGATGTGGCAAAGCCAACAGTGATGCCTCAGCATAATAGCAGCAGTTACCAAGCTGAAACTAGTTAAAAGTTTATATATATATATATATATATATAT
>NC_068984.1:23673690-23674343 GCF_001194135.2 Octopus bimaculoides
CATCCATGCGAACACATTTCTCTCTTACGACATCACTATTCTCTCTCCTACACTGTCTTGCAACACGAAATACCTCAAGTCTTTGGTCCTCACGGCGCAGAACATTGGTAAATCTTTTCTTATCTGCTTCCCCTCTGGCTAAATAAACCTGTCGCCTCGCCTCCCTTCTGGCAGATTGGTACAATTCCCTGCTACCACCGTTCTTCCAGTCCTTCCAAGCCTGTTTCTTTTGTCTAATAGCCCTGTCTACCTCTTTGTTCCACCACCATGTTACTCTGGGTCGAGAGGGGACCTTACACCAGCCACAGATCTGGTCGGTGGCTCTCAACAGGTTGTCTCTCAGAAATCTCCAATTGTCTTCCAAAATCTCCAATTGTCTTCCAAATCTCCAATAAAGATTTCGTAATGAGATAAAAAAACCAAGACTGTGTATAATATGGAACATTTATAAATAGAAGGTCTTGCAGCTGTAAGACCTTCTCTTTATCTGATTACGAAATCCTTATATTCACATGCTAATATATGACCTACGTTGGACCCCTTATTCGCATAATCACCGAACCTGGAGCTTAACTACCTCAAACCTCTGGGTCTAATTGACACCACTTTCGCTCATAACCTATATATATATATATATATATATATATATATAT
>NC_068984.1:23674822-23682045 GCF_001194135.2 Octopus bimaculoides
TATATATAATATATATACATTTATATACATCATCATCATCCTCATCAAAACAGACGTTAAATGATAATGATGTCTTTACACGTGGCAGATGTGCAGGTACATTAAACACCAGAAATGTACAAAAAATAGACTCCCTCTATTGTCAGTGGGGTGCGATCCTTAGAAGTAGTAGACAGTTTTTGATAGCAGGAGACAGTTTCCAAGTTAGTAGAGGGGGAGGTTGTTCTGAAAGCATAGCTGCTAGAATAAGAATAGGCTGGGCAAAGTTCAGAGAGCTTCTACCTCTGCTAGTAATGAAGGGCCTCTCCCTCAGAGTGAAAAGCAGATTGTATGATGCCTGTGTATGAACAGCTATGTTACATGGTAGTGAGACATGGGCTGTGACTTCTGAGGATATGTAAAGGCTTGAAAGAAGTGAATCCAGTATGCTCTGCTGGATGAGTAATGTCAGTATGCATATAGGACAGAGTGTAAGTGATTTGAGAAAAAACTGGGTATACGAGGCATCAGATGTAGTGTGCAAGAGAGAACACTACACTGGTATGGTCATGCAATGCATATGAATGAAGACAGTAGCACCAAGAGGTGCCAATCTCTAATTGTAGAGGAAACATGTGAAAGGGGTAGACCCAGGAAGACATGGGAGGAAGTGGTGAGAAAAGATGACAGGGGACCAAAACTCCTGGCAGTTTGCTGTGCTTGAGAAGACATGTCAAGTTAAGTAAAAGTGTGGTTGTCCTTGCATACAGGCATGTTCTCTGTATCCCTCTCCAACTGAGCGTTTCTAATCTTGCGAGCTCATGGATGGTGGTGCTATGTAAAAAGCACCCAACTTGGTGCTACATGAATGCACCCATGCCAGTGCTGTGTCAAAGCAGCCAGTACACTCTGTAAAGTGGTTGGTATTAAAAGGGCATGCAGCTGCAGAAACCATGCCAAAACATACATATAACCTGGGCAGCTCTTTTGCTGGTCAGCTCCTGTCAAACTGTCCAACCCATGCCAGCATGGAGAATGGACATTAAATGATGATGATGATGATGATGATAATGCTATATATATAATATAAATAATATATATTTGTATATATATATGTATATATATACATAAATTTAATAATAAGGGTAGAAATTGATATTAATAAATTAAAACCAGTGGTCTAGCATATTTTAAAAAATCCAAAGATCAAAATTATATTACATACAAAATTAAGAGGAATGACCAGCAAAAGTGAATCCTATATGCTAGATTTAGGTGATTTGGCATCTATTTCTAGCATATAGGAGTCCACTTTTGCTGGTCATTCCTCTTAATTTTGTATTGCCAGTCCTGCTGGGTTTGTTGCCAGTGCCGCTGGACTGGCTCCTGTGCAGGTGGCACGTAAAATACACCATTTCAAGCGTGGCCATTGCCAGTACCCCCTGACTGGCCTTCGTGCCGGTGGCATGTAAAAGCACCCACTACACTCTCTGAGTGGTTGGCATTAGGAAGGGCATCCAGCTGTAGAAACTCTGCCAAATCAGATTGGAGCCTGGTGTAGCCATCTGGTTTCACCGGTCCTCAGTCAAATCGTCCAACCCATGTTAGCATGGAAAGTGGACATTAAACAATGATTATGATGATGATATATATATATATATGCATATATGGGTACAGGATGTCATCAACTGTGTAAACAACATGAAAAATGAAAACAAATGAGCTAAATGCACAAACAATGAGAGAGAAAATGGAAAACAGGATAAGTAAACACAGAGAACAACCCTTCATCAGTTGTCGGCTGTCTATCTACTCCTCATTTCAAGCATTCAACGACAATATGAGTCTTCAAAGACAGTTGCTCCATAAATTCTAAAATAAAATTTAGGATTTATGGAAGATCAATGCTGGAAACAAAAACAGGACAGTGGAGACATACAAGGAAACTGAATGAGAGGAAAATGGTGAATGCTGGGAGAAATATTTTCTTTGCAAAGAGAAAAAATAGAAGAGAGAGAGAGAAAATATCTAGTCCCTTGAACGTCTGTGCAGGAAAAGAAAGATGATCACGTCAGGAAAAGAAAGATGGACGATAGTCACGTGTGAGCAATGAGAGAGAGAAAAAGAGAAAGAGAGTGAGATACAGACAGACAGATAGAAAATGGTGAAAGAGGGAGGAGGAAAAAGGGAATTAGAGAAGGATGGAGGAAGAAAACCATATAGAGTAGAGTCATGTCCGCTAGCCACTGAAGCTTTTTTTATTCTCTCTCTGTTTATTTTCTCATGTTCCTTTCTGTTGAAGAGTGTAGGCTCGAAATGTGACCTTCAAACATTAGGCCTCACCGAGGCAATGACTAGTAACTGAGACCTTTGGAAATATGCTGTGCGTGAGAAGACCCGGCAAGCTAAGTGAGACCATAACCCGTAGCCTTTGCCAGGGGTGCTCCTGTGCAGGTGGCACGTAAAAAACACCATTTGAGTGTGGTCGCTGCCAGTACCACCTGACTGGCCCTCGTGCTGGTGGCACGTAAAAGCACCTACTACACTCTCGGAGTGGTTGGCGTTAGGAAGGGCATCCAGCTGTAGAAACTCTGCCAGATCAGATTGGAGCCTGGTGTAGCCATCTGGTTCACCAGTCCTCAGTCAAATCGTCCAACTCATGCTAGCATGGAAAGCGGACATTAAACAATGATGATGATGATGATGATGATATATATATATTTGTATAGGGGCACAGGACGTCACTAACTGTGTAAACAACATGAAATATGAAAACAAACAAGTTAAATACGCAAACAACGAGAGAAAAACAAGGAAAACAGGACAAGTAAACACAGAGAATGATCCTTCATCAGTTGTCGGCTGTCTATCTACTCTTCATTTCAAGCATTCAACGACAATATGTGTTTACATATATATACACATAGACATATATACATATGTACATATATACATACACACACACACACACACACACACACACACACACACACACACACATATATACACACATATATATATATGAACACACATATATCATCATCATATCATCATTGTTTTAATGTCCACTTTTCTATCCTTATACAGATCAGACAGAATTCATGAAGCAGGTTTTCTACAGCTGGCTGTCCTTTCCAAGCAAGGTGATATTTCTTGGCCAGACATGTTTTCATGGAATATTGGAAGTGAATAACATTCATCTACAACGATCACATGATGTCAAGACAAAGAGACACAAACGCACAAATACATACACATGCATGCACGCGTGCACACACACACACACACACACACGCATGCACACATGCACGCACACACACACACGCATGCACACATGCACGCACACACACACACACACATTCTAAACCCAAAGTGTAATGTAAAAAGCATTGGTGTGGATGTTGATCCCACATACAAAAATTACTGGTACCAGCACCATGTAAAAAGCACCCAGTATGCTCTGTAGAATGGTTGGTGTTAGAAATGGCATCCAGCTGTAGAAACCAAACTAAAACAGATGGAACCTGGTGTGGCCCCTTGGCCTTGCCAGTTCCTGTCAAGCCAGCCAACCCATGCCAGCATGGAAAATGAATGTTGACTGTTGATGATGACGGTGGTGGTGGTGGTGGTGGTGGTGGTGGTGGTGGTGGTGGTGGTGGTGATATACATACACATATCTTTGTGTGTATGATGGGCTTCTTCTGCTTTCCATCTGGGATGGTGTGATGTCTTGACTTGTGCATGACATGGATTAAAGTGAGGGAGGGTTGTCTAAGGTCCTCTGCCTCATTCTCTTGTCCTTTCCTGTCTGATTCTAGTTGCAGGACTAAGTCAAAACAACTAGGGATAGGTCAAGATGCAGTGGATGGCTGCAACATCGTTCATGTCAAACTGTGCCCTGTTGGCACTCCACAATGTCTACTGGTCCACCCTTCTGCCTGTTGAAACAATCTGGTAGTTTCTTCCACAGTTTGTCGGGAGCAGTCTTCATATGCATAGGTAGACAAGTCCTAGCTCACCGAATGTTTGAGAGGTGCCGGCTACCTTCATTATGGTTTAACCAGTCTGTGGAAGCATTGCCCAGAATCTGGCTGCTGTTGCATACAGACATTTTTGAGGAGCCACAGGCAAGAGCTAGATGTCAGGTGAGGACCACACACACACACACACACACACACACACACTAAAATTCAAGCAGTCTAATAAGTTGCTGACTTCAGTCTGTCCTTTGCACATGTACACTTGTTAGATACTTGACACTTCAACATTCTTTGATGCAAGCTTGTGATATGACAGGTTGTATTTTGTATGCGTGGGATCAGCCTGGAAATGAAGAGCCAAAACAAATATTATCAACACCTCATGCTTTTTTATTTTCAAAAAGACAAGAAAGTGGCAGAAATCTGCAGGAAGATATGGGCTGTGTACAGACAGAATGCTGTTATGGAATGTGGGTGCCAGAAGTGGTCTTGAAGACTTCCATCATTGATTGAGTAAATTGCTTTGAGTTTTAAACTTAAAAAAACAAATTGACTTTTTGCCAACCCAACATACATACATACATACACACACATGCATGCGCGCACACACATATACACACACATGCATGCGCGCACACACACATACACACACAGACACACACATACATACATTCATACATACATACACACACGCATACACACATACATATATCAGTTGCATACAGTAATGCCAATCACTTAAAGTGAATGGAACTTGTGGAAGAGGGAGACCCAGGAAGACAAGGGACGAAGCATTGAAGGCTGATCTAAAGACACTGAGCCTTACGAAGGAGATGACTCAGGACCAAAATATGTGGTGCATTGCTGTACTCAAGAACACCCGTCCACCACAGCAGGATTCATACTGGTGCTGGTGTCACATTAAAAGTACTGGTGCTAGTGCCACATAAAATGCACCTAGCACACTCTGCGGAGTGGTTAGTGTTAGGAAGGGCATCCAACTGTAGAAACTGTGCCAGAACAGACAATTGAGCCTGATGCAGCCCCTGGTCTAACCAGCTCTGATCAAACTGTCCAACCCATGCCAGCATGGAAAACGGACATTAAATGATGATGATGATGATGATGATACATATATATAAATATATATGTATCATCATCATCATCATCATCATCATCGTTTAACGTCTGCTTTCCATGCTGGCATGAGTTGGACAGTTTGACTGGGGACTGGTGAGCCAGATGGCTGCACCGGGCTTCAAACTTATCTGGCAGAGTTTCTACAGCTGGATGCCTTTCCTAATGCCAACCACTCTGAGAGTGTAGTGGGTGCCACTGGCATGAGGGCCAGTCAGGCAGTACTGGTAACGCCCATGCTCAAATGGTGTTTTTATGTGTCACCTGCACAAGAGCCAGTCCAGCGGTACTGGCAACGCCCTCACTCGAATGTTGTTTATATATATATATATATAGTGGCTGTGTGTTAAGTAGCTTGCTTACGAACCACATGGTTCCGGGTTCAGTTCCACTGCATTTCACCTTGGGCAAGTGTCTTCTACTATAGCCTCAGGACGACGAAAGCCTTGTGAGTGGTTTTGGTAGACGGAAACTGAAAGAAGCCCGTCGTATATATGTATATATATTTATATGTGTGTGTGTCTGTGTTTGTCCCCCCAACATCGCTTAACAACCGATGCTGGTGTGTTTACGTCCCCGTAACTTAGCGGTTCAGCAAGAAAGACCAATAGAATAAGTACTAGGCTTACAAGGAATAAGTCCTGGGGTCGATTTGCTCAACAAAAGCCAGTGCTCCAGCATGGCTACAGTCAAATGACTGAAACAAGTAAAAGAGTAAATGGGAGTAAAGAGTATATATATATATATATACATGTATACATATATATATATTTAATATTAGTGTTTGTTTTTATGTTATAATAAAAACAATTTTACACTGAATTGAAGGATTACTGAATACATTTGGAAAAACTGGGTATAAGAGGCATCAGATGTTGTGTGCAAGAAAGAAAACTGAACTGGTTTGGCCATGTGATGTGTATGGATGAGGACAGCTGCATAATGAAGTGACAAACTGTAACTGTGGAGGGAACCGAAGAAGATGTGAGATGAAGTGGTAAGAAAGGGTCTTTGGATGCTGAGCCTCACTGAGGAAATGACATGAAGTTGTGGAAATTTGCTGTGCTTGAGATGTGTCAAGCTAAGTAAAATTGTTGTCATCCATACATACAGGCTTGTCCTTTGCAGGTGCTGGTGCCACATAAAATGCACTTGTGTCACCATGTCAGTGACACATAAAAAGCACTCAGCAAGCATCCATCACACTCTGTAAAGTGGTTTGCATTAGGAAGGGCATGCTACAACAGACAATTGGAGTCTGAACAGTTCCTCAGCTGACCAACTTCATGTCAAACCGTCCAACCTATGCCAGCATGGAAAATGGATGTTAAGCGATGATGATGATGATGATGATGATGATGATGATGATAAAGAATAGTATTGATAGTGACTTCGCAGTGTCAGGTTGGTCAAAATTTCAAAATCACTGTCAATATTATTCTTGTTAAAGAATAGAATACATAGGTTAAATAGTCTTTAGTGAGGCAGAGCTATAGGGACCACACAGCCCTATGCTTTTTCTGCTCACTTGCCAACTACTTTTCAGTGTGTTTATGAGGTGTGTTTTCCTCAAGAGAGTTTGTCACTCTCTTTACTCTTTACTCTTTACTTGTTTTAGTCATTTGACTGCGGCCATGCTGGAGCACCGCCTTTAGTCTAGCAAATCAAACCCAGGACTTATTCTTTGTAAGCCTAGTACTTATTCTATCGGTCTATTTTACCGAACCACTAAGTTACGGGGACGTAAACACACCAGCATCAACCTGATCTAACAGCTTGATACAAATAATTACAGAGGCATCAAGCTGTTAGATCAGGTTATGAAAGTTACAGAGAGGGTCATAGCCCAACTAATTAGGGAGTGAATCAATTTAGATGAGATGCAGTTTGGGTTCGTGCCAGGTAAAAGCACTACTGATGCCTTATTTCTAGTGAGACAGTTGCAGGAGAAATACCTAGCTAAGGATAAACCTCTGTACCTGGCTTTCGTTGACATGGAGAAAGCCTTTGACAGGGTCCCCCGATCCCTTATCTGGTGGTCAATGAGGAAACTTGGGATAGAAGAATGGTTAGTGAGAGCTGTGCGAGCCATGTACAGAGATGCTGCCAGTAAGGTGAGGGTTGGAA
>NC_068984.1:23686276-23688401 GCF_001194135.2 Octopus bimaculoides
GAGACAGAGACAGAGGGAGACAGAGACAGAGAGAGACAGAGCCAGAGGGAGACAGAGACAGAGAGAGACAGAGACAGAGAGAGACAGAGACAGAGAGAGACAGAGACAGAGAGAGACAGAGACAGAGGGAGACAGAGACAGAGGGAGACAGAGACAGAGAGAGACAGAGACAGAGGGAGACAGAGACAGAGGGAGACAGAGACAGAGGGAGACAGAGACAGAGAGAGACAGAGACAGAGAGAGAGAGATGACATCAGATGGTCCAGAACGAATGGGTTGGAGGCGAAGGAGTATGATGTAGGAGACAGAGTCTTTAAGGTGAATTCCAGAGAGGAGTTGCAGTATTTTCAGGTCAGTTTTCACTACTTCATCCCAAGTTTTCCTTGGTCTTTTCTTCCACTGGTTTCATTTACTTTGAGCACTTAGTACTTCTCTATATAGCTGACAACCTTTACATGCATCACATGCCCAGACCAGTACAGCGTTCTTTCTTGCACACTAAACCTGATTCATTTTACGCCCAGTTTCTTTCTCAGTTCATATGTACTCTGGTGTCTGTTGTCAAACTGCTAAGTTATGGGGATGTAAACATACCAACGCTGGTTGTCGAGCAGTAGTGGGAGACAAGCACAGACACAAAGACACACATGCACACACGTGCACACACATTTTTGGCATGAAAATCACATAAAATAAACACACATACAACTTACACACATACACACACACACAAGCAAAGACACACACACACACACACACACACATACACATTCAAAACTCAGTTGATACTCAGTTGATACTCCGGATTTCACTCAGTTGATACTCAGTTGATACTCAGTTGATACTCCGGATTTCAGATCTTATGCACTCTTCTACACAACAAGCTTGTTAACTTACAGTTTCATTTGATTTGATATCAACAATGGTAACCCCCCCCCCTTTACCTTTTGATTTTTTTACTCCAGCTGCAATACTATCCCTGCAGCTGTCTCCAGCACTAATAAGATAACCTAAGTACCAGTAACTATCAAGCTAAGGAATCTATAAACATTACTTCATGTATGCTTCCACCACTGAGTATACACTATTTAGTATTTACCAACTACCTTCATATATATTTTTTAAATTCTCTCCAAATGTCACAGCAATTTTGAGCTCCCATTTACAAATTGTATTTACCATGTTGACTGTGATCTTTAAGCACCTTGTCTTCAGTATATAAAACTTCCAAAGACACAGGCATAGCTGTGTGATAAGGAGCTTGCTTCTCAGCCATATAATTCCAGGTTCAAAACCCACTGAGTGACACCTTGGGCAAGTGTTTGCTATTTCAGACTGACCAAGGCCTTGTGAGTGGATTTGGTAGACAAAAACAAGCCTATTGTATATATGTGTGTGTGTGTCTTTGTGTCTGTATTTGTAAACCCCACCCCTCAGCATTGCTTGACAACTGTTGATGTGTTTACATCCCCTGTAACATTGCAGTTAGGCAAAAGAGATCAATAGAATAAGTACCAGGCTTTAAAAAAATAATAATCACTGGAGTTGATTCATTCAACTAAAAATTTAAGCTGGTGCCCCAGCATGGCCACAGTCTAATGACTGAAACAGATAAAATATAACTGTCTCAAGATCTATAATAAATAGTAGAGCAATAAAAACAGAGCCCTGACAAACACCTTTTGTACACTAAATTCTTTATTGAATTATTGAAATCACTTGCAATCATAACCTTACATAAGTTTATAGTATCTTTGTACATGACCTGACTGACTGCTAACACACTATTTATCTTAATAGATTTATGCAGTAGTATTAAAACTCTCTAAATAGTTTACTGCCATTATCATCCAGTGTAGCTCCTCTTTCCCATCTGGATTTGTACCACATAAAACTTTTTCCTAACTATTCCTTTTCTGCCTTATTCAAGCAACTCATAGTATCATCAAACCATCAATACAATGTTATAATTTTATGGTAAACATTTCTAGTAAACCATTAACATTCAGATAGCAAATTATGAACTACTACTACTACTACTACTGCTGCTGCTGCTGCTGCTGCTGTTGCTGCTGCTGCTGCTACTACTGCTACTACTACTACCACTACTACTACTACTACTACT
>NC_068984.1:23690911-23702104 GCF_001194135.2 Octopus bimaculoides
TCTGGTTTTTGACATCTGGTCACATTGAATAATTGCATCCCACAGGATTTCGCAATTCTCATTTTCAGTGACTTCTTCTGAAGTTTTCTCATACTACATCTTTGCTCTTTGTAGGTCATGATTTCCACAGAGCTCCCAATGGATCATTCTTGCCACATTGTTATGGCATCTTTTGTATTTGTGTTGTGGCAATTTCAGACATTCGCTAATGATGTGCCATACCATTTCATCCCTCTCACAACACATTCTGCATTTGTTGCTATAAATAGTGTTGTCTATTCTGCACTTCTGGTCCTTAACGCTTGTTCTTGAGCTGTGTATATGAGTGCTTCTATCTCTATCTTCAGGTCACTCCTCCTCATCCATAACCACCAGTCCTCTGCATCTGTCTTGGTGTTCACTCTTCAAAATTGACCATACTTTTTTTCCTCCCATGCTTTTTTTTTTTTTTGTCCATTTCTTGTTTAAATTTTTCTTTTGTTACACAATTTTCAGTTTTGATGACACTGGCTTTCTTCATGTGTTTCAACAGCAGCTCCATAGCATTTTTTTATACACCACCCTAAGTTGTTTTCCTCTGCTTTGATACAGTCCTGGCAACTGATCAAACCTCTCCCACCCTTTCTTATGGACAAGTACAGCTTATTGGTGTCACTCTTAGGGTGGAAGGCTCCGTGTACTGTCAACATTTTTCTGGTCGTGTTATCCATTTTCTTCACTTCTCTCTTTCGCCATTTTCATAATTCCCACACCATTCCGAAGTGATGCTATCACCCACGTATTAACTACTTGGATTTTATTCTATCTAGTCAATTTTGAGTGCAACACCAACCTCAGTCATTGGAAATACTCCATCCTCAGTTGCTTTTCCTTTTCCATTATCTTGTTGAACACCGGTACACCAAGGTATTTGTATCCTTCCGTTTCAATTTGTTTGATCATGTCTCTATTTGGTAATGCTATCCCTGCTAGGGACTGTGCCTTGTCTCTTTTTAGGTAGATTATTCCACACTTTTTGAGTCCAAAATTACTACTATTACTATTACTATTATTATCATTATTGTTGTTGTTGTTGTCTTTGCACAGCTTCTAACGCTGGAGATGTACTACAGTATCAGCTGTTCACTACCAGTGAAATAAGGTAACACCTCTTATTTTTCGAGCACCTTCCAGAGTATTTGAGCGGTTCCAAGCAGTGCTGTTTTCTGCAAGTGCTCCACCCTTATTGCAGCCCCTATTTGTTCCATGTACTTCTTGAGATTTTTGCTCACTGTTCCTAGAGCTCCGATAATTATTGGTACTACTGCTACCTTTTTCATCGACCACAACTGCTTAACTTCCCAAGCTAACCTGTCATATCTCTCAACTTTTCAGCCAACCTGTCATATCTCTCGACTTTTCAGCTAACCTATTATTATTATTATTATTATTATTATTATTATTATTATTATTATTGTTGTTGTTGTTGTTATTATTAGGAAAGATTAGATTCTCTTAACCTGATATATTTGATAAACTGAAGGAGTTTCTTCTCAAAAACGTATCAACTTTTTGTTTATAAATAGGTTCTTGTAGGATGTTTGAGTTAAATTTTTCAAATTTTGTTTAGTCAAAGAAGTGAGCCCTCAATATAAGTGTTCTCATAAAATCAACTGTCTTCTACATTAAGCATTTGAGGTATATTTTCTTGGCGGAGAGAGGAATAGGAATATTCTTAGCTGAGATGTCTAGTTTTTGAGGGATCAAGGTGTATAAGCAGTTGGTGAGTATGCTTGCTGAAGGAGAGCTGGAAGAACCATTAGCAGCAATTATGTACTGAGTTCAAATTCCACAGAGGTTGATTTTGCCTTTCATTCTTTTGAGGTGGATAAAATATCTACCAGTTTAACACTGGAGTCAATGTAATTGACTAAACCCCTCCTCCCCAATTTCAAACCTTGCGCCTATGATAGGAAGGATTATCATTATTATTATTTTTATTATATAAAGGTGAAATTCCGCTGAGGTATCAGTTACGTACTGGTGTTGATGTAATCAACTTAATCCCTTTGACTGTCCTTGTTTGTCCTCTCTATGTTTAGCCCTCCTGTTGGCAATAAAGAAATAAATTATTATTATTATTATTCAGTAGTCTTATTTTTGTCATGTGCTTTCACTGCACTACTGAGTGCAGCTCTGTGTGCCTTGGGTATGTGCTGTGGTCCATTGAGATGCTCTTATTTTCACTGTATTGAAAGTGTTTTACGTAGGATGTGTGCAATGCCTAGTAGTGTTATTTTCTGCATGTTACATATACTTGTTAGTCCTGGTGTCTTTGTTATATATTTGCATGAATATTTTTTTATCATACCTAATGCACCTATTATGATAGGAATTGTTTCTGTTTTAGACTCCAATTTGAGTTGCCTCTATTTCCAGGTCTTTGTATTTTGAAAGTTTCTCCGTTTCTTTTAGAAAAATGTTGTCATCTGCTGGGATAAGAAAGCGTTTTTTTATTGATGATCTCTGACAACTATATCTAGCCTATTGGCCTTAATTTCTCTATCTGTGTGTATTGGCATATCCCATAGAATGGTTGCTTTCTCATTTTCTGGCCTTTATTATTATTATTATTATTATTATTATTATTATTATTATTATTATTATTATTATTATTATTATTATTATTATTATTATTATTATTATTATCATCAAGGCAGTGAGCTGGCTGAATTGTTAGCATGCTGAGAAAAATGCTTAGCAGCATTTCGTTCATCTATACAATCTGAGTTCAAATTCCACCAAGGTCGACTTTGTCTTTCATCCTTTTAGGGTTGATAAAATAAGTATCAGCTGAGCACTGGGGTCGACATAATCAACTAACCCCCTCTCCCAAAATTTGAGGCCTTGTGCTTATAGTAGAAAGGATTATTATATTATTACTATTATTATTATTATTATCATTATCATTATCATCATCATCATCATCATCATTGCCTTTGCACAGCTTCTAACACTGGAGATGTACTACAGTGTCAACTGTTCACTACCAGTGAAATAAGGTAACACCTCTTATTTTTCGAGCACCTTCCGGAGTATTCGAGCGGTTCCAAGCAGTGCTGTTTTCTGCAAGTGCTCCACCCTTATTGCAGCCCCTATTTGTTCCATGTACTTCTTGAGATTTTTGCTCACTGTTCCCAGGGCTCCGACAATTATTGGTACTACTGCTACCTTTTTCATTGACCACAACTGCTTAACTTCCCAAGCTAACCTGTCATATCTCTCGACTTTTCTTTCTTCCTCATCACATACCTTGTTGTCAGCTGAGCATGCTATATCTATGATCCAGCATAGTTTGTTTTCTTTCTCAATTAAAACTATGTCCAGCTTCCTATTCTCTATCTCATTGTTGCACTAAATCATAAAATCCCATAGGATCTTTGCATTTCTATTTTCGACGATGCCTTCAGGTTTGTGGTCATACCGATTTTTTGCTTGTTGCAAAGTGTCCAATGGACAAGCCTGGTTATATTGTCATAGCATCTCTTATATTCCTTCTGGGCCAGTGGCATACACTGACTGGTAATATACCATATGGTTTCACTGTTTAGTCCACAGATTCTGCACTTATCACTTTCTGCAGTGTTGTCTATTCTGTATTTTATGTAGTTTGTTCTTAGTGCTTGCTCTTGAGCAGCACAGATTAGAGCCTCCGTTTCTGGTTTTAAATCACTTTTAGTCATCCACAGCCATCTTTTTTCTATGTCTGTCTTATCTTCAACATCTCTATGAAATTGACCATGCATTCTTTTCTTTACCCACCTATTTTCAGTTTCATTCATTTTCAATTTCTTGTATAGTGCTTTATCTTTGCAATATTTTATCCTACACAAGCCTGACCTTCTTACTTCTACTAATAGTGGTTCTGTGGCATTTTTTACATACCATGCTATGTTGTTTTCTTCTGCTCTAATGCTGTGCTCGCATCCAATAAGTCCTCTTCCCCCTCTTTTTCTCGGTACATGCAGTCTGTCTGTGACACTTTTTGGGTGGCATGACCCATATCTAGTTAGCAGCTTCCTTGTCTTTCTGTCTAACCTGTTTAGTTTGTCTTCTGTCCTTGTGATTACCCCTGCTCCATATCTATGGAGTGAAACTGCCCAGGTGTTGATAGCTTCGATCTTATTCCGTCTGTTTAATTTCGACTTAAGGAACAGTCTCAGTCTATGCAAGTGCTCCACCTTAAATTTTTCTGTCATTTCTTTCTCCATCAATTTATCCATTTCCAAACCCACCAACTACTTATAGCTCGTCTCTTCTATCTGCTTCAAAACCTCTCCTGACGATATCGTTAGCCCATCCATACAATTGATTTTGCCTCTCTTCAAGACTATGATGATGATACACACATATTTTTTTATCTATATTATCTATGCATGTGTGTGTATGCATACGTGTGTGTGTGTATATATATATGTATATATATACACACACACATTTATGTAATGTATATGTGATTGTGTGTGTGTGTGTATGTGAGAGAGAGAGAGGGGGGGGCAGATATATAGTAGGGACTTAAATTGATTTATCTAGTAAACGCCAAAAGACTAAGTCCATTAATTTCAAAGCTACAAATTGGATCTAAATCAAATGGAGCCAATCTACAATCAAACGATAAACTTAAATGATAAGGTGCGTTAAAAGTAACATGAAAGGAAAATAGGGTAAAGATAAGTAAGCCAAATAAGTGACAGATAGATAGATAGTGAGAGAGAGAGAAAGAGAGAGAGAACGTGAGAGAGGGAGCGAGAAAGATGGAAGAAAAGTGAAAGAATAGTCGTAGTTTAACTAGTAATATCCTCGTCATAGGAAATCGTATGTGGCATGCTTCCTACTTCATTACATACATGAGACATATATCTATGCCCTAGTTAGAATATTTACCTATTACTTAATAGAAATCCCTGTAATTTTTCTCCAGCTGAGTAAACTGAGGTTGTTGTTATTGTTGTTTAACAATAAGTTTGCAATGATAGAGCTGATCTATGACCAAAAGCATTCCGACCATGGCTATACAGTATCAATTCCCTATGATTACATGTGAACTTTTGTTTATAGGCTGCAGGTTTTAATTTAAGTGAGATTTCGTGGAAATTAAAAAAAATTTTCTAGCAAGTGGAGTGGCTGTTTAGAAGATCACTAGTTGAAGTAAAAAGGTTTCACTATCCATTTGCCCAGTATGAAGTGTTATCATTTATAGGAAATTTATCAATACATTGTTAATGGTCATCTCTTTAATTTTCAGAAATAAAACTTTAATCCCCACCCCGGTTGTAAATCTTTTGTTATGTTATCGTATATCTTTTTTTCCGAGAAGTTTACAGGTTGATTTCTTTGACTGATATTTCCTTCTAAAGAAATATAACTTGAATTATTAATATTCTATGTAAACATAAATCTATAAATAGAATTCCTAGAATAAGAGGGATAACTCTAAATAACTGGTCAAAATAATATCAGTAATTCTTCAAAACTAGCTCGGTAATTACAAAATTCGATTTATTAACAGGATGCAATGTTTTACATCACTTGGCTTTGTTAAGCTATTTTCAGTTTCAGGACTTGCCAAATTATTCGATTAAATATAGCATAAAAGCGTTATAAATTATGCTTATCAAATAAGAAAAGTATTTTAAAAATATATTGATTATAATTTATTATGCAACGGTATCAATGTAAGATCATGACATTGTTTTATTCAATATTATTGTTTTGTAATAGCCATATTGCTAATGATTTATACACGAATGAGAGATTTAGTTCCGTTTTGAAAAAAAAAAAAAAGAATCCAAATTTATTATTTTTTTTTATATAGAATTGTAAATTAGTTATAAAGATTTTTATCGATATATAATACTCGTTTATATATATTACATTTCGTACTTGTATACAAACAGACATTTTGCATTTATGTTCGTATAATTGTCAAAGTGAAAATAATGCATAATTATTTCCTAAATTCATAATTTTATAAACAAAAATAGTAAGTTTATTAAAATAAGTGAAGTAAGAATGTTTTTTATATAAAAATATTTATTATATTGCTTGTGTAAAATATAAAAGAAAAATTATAAAAAGTAATTCAATAAAAGGTATTGAATTATCTGCCCATTATTTAGGTTTTCTTTCATTTTGTTTTGAAAAAGCTATGCAACACAAGGGAGGTAATTATCGAACACTAGTGTCTTTGTTTGTGATGCATTATTATTGCATCATTGGTGGACATTAAATTTTCTTTAAATTGAAATATTGTATGATTATTTTTTCATCTAAACGTCAGAAATTCAGAAACATACTCAAGAATGATTTTTATCGTTGTAATTAGATTTTTTTTTTTTTATAAATATTTTTTATTATATCCTATTTAATAAAATCTTATAATGTTCCTTGGAATGAAATATATTAAAAAACTAATTAAAAATATCTAAGAAAACTTAAAAAGTATTCATTAAAATGCATTTATGAAGAAAAAAAAACAAATTTCGAAATGTTTGAAGGGACATAATCGATTCTAGTTTGTTGAGTTTATTATTCAGTGTGCTTATGGTTGCTTCTAAAAGTTGGAACCAGGCCAGGTTTTCGGTGACGGAATAAGAGCAATTATTTGATTCCTGCGCAGTTCAGGCTGACAGCTTCACTAAGTATTGTTGAGGTGTCAGATCGGCAGCATGTCTTCTTCGGAGCCGTCGTTTCCGTCTGTAGCCGATAGCGGCGAAATGTACTATGTTAAACCTTACCATTCTTTTAATAATATGAATCTGAAGACGACTGAAGATATGTATTATGTCAAACAAATTAACAAAGCTCATGCAAAAGCCGACGTGAGTAAATTTTAATTGATGTTAATTTCAGATGATACTTTTGGTTTCAGTTATTTATTAGCACGTGTCACCTTTCTATTTTCTGTGACTGTCGCAAATACTCGAAGATAGAGATGCTGTGTTTTTAAACAGATTTGATTCAACTTTAACTTTACATATACAAGAATAAATTTGGTCGTAAGATCGCCTAAATTTGTTTCTGAAAGTACAAACAACGCAGTACTTTCACATTTTAGAAAGAAACTGTTCTCAATCTCAACCAACAGACATTTTGTTGTGACATGTTGTTTGTAAAGGAATTTACTTTCGCTAATTGTTACGTCAGCCGTCTTGTTAAAAACCTATTTTACATTTGGTTTATTCCATTTCTTGTGAATATGAACCTATGAGGAATTGATTATGAAGAATTTCTGGCTGAAGCTATTTAGCAAAACCTGCTGCGAAGCAAACAAGATGTTAGTGTACATGTCTAACATATTTCATCATCTTACTAGTATTTTCATGTTCTAGCTTAAAAACTCAACACTCATTCCCTCTCTGCCTATATATCTAGTATATATATATATATATATATATATATATACACACATACACTATATGTTCTAAATATGTATTTAAAACAATTTCGTTATGTTATTTGATATCACTTGTAGAAATCATGTTCTAGTTAATCATTCAAGCAGAACCACACAGCTTTATAATCCATGAAAGTTACTACCAAATAATGCTATTTAGCCTCGATGTAGTTTACATTCTACTGACACCTTGGTTATAATTTTAAATTCAATTTCACTTTATAATCACTGCTACCATTATGGCTAGTATCATAAGAAATGGCGCTTCAAAATCAATTGGCACTACTTTCCACAAGCCCATAGCAATCAGTATCAGAGTGAATTAATTTTTATTCGCTTCGTGAAAACAGGAATAATTGTCATGGCCCTCGTAGGCCCAGTCTACCGGTGACATTGATACTGTTAACATTCTGCTTCGGCAGTTGCAGGAAAGACGTGCAGGAAGTAGAATTGTAAGGGACGACGTTCTGGATGGTAAAACTTGGGTGGAGTGAGAGGTTTCGAGGTGAGTGAGTGTAATCGATACAGATGAGAGCCGAGAATGAAACGAAGAGCTTTGGATGCGATTTTGTGTCTTCGATTATAGCATCAATATTTATTTTTGTATTAAAATTATTTATTGAATGGAGGTGTTGGATTTTTTAAACGGATTTCTGAAAGTTAATTCATGTTACGTTTAAAGAATCGAGTAAATAATTCACGACCTCCTGAAGTGACTGTCTTTTTCCTTACAGAAAATCAAAGAATTAAATTGTTTGTTTATCTCATAATGGTTCAGTGGGAAATGGCAGACGGGAAGTACTGTTCTATGATGTTGGAATGGACACTTTAGTTTATCTTCAATTTGCCTGGGTAGTTAGAAAAAGGATCACCACCGTCCAGATTGTGCCTAACTCCTTGTCACCTCATAGACGAAGCACCTATAGAATTTTCTGGAGAGATATAAAGGTGGGTTACCTTGCTGAAGCATACAACAAGAATTAAACTCTGTACTGCAAACGAAGGAACAGGGTGTTTTGGCTATAATTGATTGTGTAAAAATCCTTCATCTGACGCTATATTATCTAGGCTATGTTTCATCTTTCAAACATAAGTTACCAATACAATTTGGAAAACAGCAGAATTTGAATGGTTGCATAAGTGTCTTAAGGACGAAAAAATGTTTGGCAATACATTTTGTGGATGCAAGCATGGCTGTATAGATAAGAAATTTGCTTTGCAACTACAGGTTTTGAGTTTGAGCCTACTGTGTGAGCCTTGGACACTTTTCTTCTGTCTTAGTTTCAGGTTAAAGCTGTCTGAATGTAAGTTGGTAGACAGAAGCACTGGATGCCTGTTGGAGGGAACCATTCCTGTTCTGATATGGTCAGCAGCTAGCTGACTGCTCTTAGCAGAGTCCGCTCTGTTGCAAGCATTTGGGCCCAGTCCTTCAGTCATGGCAGCCTCTGACTAACTCATTGAAAAAGCAAAAACACTAAAGGAAATCGTTCATCTCCACTTTAATCTTCTAGAAATGTTTATCTGCAAGAGAGATGACTGTGCTGGTATAGTCATGTGTCGAGAATGGATGAGGATAGCTGTGTGAAAAAGTGCCACACCCTACTGGTTGAGGGAACCTGTGGAAGAGGTAGACCCAGGAAGACCTGGGATGAAATGGTGAAGCACGACCTTCGAACATTAGGCCACACTGAGGCAATGACTAGTGACCAAGACCTTTGGAAATATGCTGTGCATGAGAAGATCTGGCAAGCCAAGTGAGACCATAACCTGTGGCCTATGCCAGGGGTGTAACCAGTCCACTTCTGCATACCTTTCCTTCATTGGACACTAAACTCCACTTGCAAAGACCTGTTGAGGCAAGTGAAATCGAATCAAATCGAATTCGCAAATTCAATGACTGGCACCCGTGCCAGTGGGGCGCTAAGAGCACCATGTGAGTGTGATCGCTGCCAGAGAAGCTGACTGGCTTATGCGCTGGTGGCACGTAAAAAGCAACATTCGAACGTGTTCATTACCAGCGTCGCCTTACTGGCACGTGAAAAAACATTCAAGCGAGGTCGTTGCTAGTGCCGCTGGACTGGCTCCTATGCAGGTGGCACGAAAAAATACCACTTGAGTGTGGCCGTTGCCAGTTCCGCCTGACTGGCCCTTGTGCCTGTGGCACGTAAAAGCACCCACTACACTCTCGGAGTGGTTGCCGTTAGGAAGGGCATCCAGCTGTAGAAACTCTGCCAGATCAGATTGGAGCCTGGTGCAGCTATCTGGTTTTCCAGTCCTCAGTCAAATCATCCAACCCATGCTAGCATGGAAAGCGGACGTTAAATGATGATGGTGATGACATAAATGTGAAGTATTTCATTGTTCAAGGATGCAGTGAGTTATTAGACACACCAGAATGCCTCATAATACTTACAAAGCAATACATTATATTTAGATCATTGCTAGAATACTTAAGATGATATAAATTTTGAGATCTAGATATCGGCAGCTTTTTAGTAATAAATCTTTCAAAAGGAATAAATTTACTATTTTCTGTGCTTGCATGAAAATATAGAATAAAGAATCTGATATATTGCTTAGTTCTGGTTTATTGTTGAAACTTAATTACTTAATTTCAGTAGGACATTAGAATAATCTCTTATTCTTGTATGTGGCAATGTGCTAGTGATTATCTCTTATGGAATTAACACCTGACATTTTTTTTTCCTGAAAAGGTATTGTCTGACAAAATATTTCTTTTTCACCTTACTGTTTGAAGTAGTGAACTGAATCACCTTATGGTATTTGTCTTCAATAAAGAACAAAAGTATCCAATAGTGAAAACATTAATGAAAGTATTTAATTGAAAGATTTTTCACTTTGTGTTCCTAAAGTCTGCCCGTTTTTTCATTTTAATCTGTGGTACCCAAAACTGATGACTCTTAAAAGAATTAAGGTTGTAGACAAGTAAATCTGACCTCTTTTGTGACCATGTTTCTAGTAACATCCATCATCATCATCATCATCATTTAACATCTGTCTTTTATGCTGACATGGGTTGGATGACTCCAATGTCTGCTTTGGCATGGTTTCTATAGCTGAATGCCCTTTCTAATACTAACCACTTTACAGTGTGTACTGAGTGCTTTTTTTTGTAGCAATGACACTAGTGAGGTCACAAAAAAGCCCCTTAATTGCATGGAGGTGTAGTAGAGAGATAAGTGACTGAGAGGCTAAAATTTTGATAGAGACTGGAAGAGGTGTTGTGTTGTAGGGGAGCTATATGCTACCTCATATTATATAATGGTGGGTGGGAATAGCTGTAAAGGGAGATAAAGGTGACAGGGCTTACTCTCAAAGTACAAGTATAAGAGAGTCGACAGAGGATTGGGTAGGGTGGATGGGTAAGAGTGTTAGAGGGGAGTGACAGATGGTTAGAGATAGGAGTAGAGGTATGCAAGTATTTGATGGGGATTTTATTAAATAATTCAGTTGGTAATTATTTAGCTGGTTTTTGGAAAATATTTCTTGCATAAAAGTAATGGAGAGTTTGGTTTCATCATCATCGTTTAACGTCCGCTTTCCATGCTAGCATGGGTTGGACGATTTGACTGAGGACTGGTGAAACCGGATGGCAACACCAGGCTCCAGTCTAATTTGGCAGAGTTTCTACAGCTGGATGCCCTTCCTAACGCCAACCACTCTGAGAGTGTAGTGGGTGCTTTTACGTGTCACCCGCACAAAAACGGCCACACTCGAAATGGTGTCTTTTATGTGCC
>NC_068984.1:23704121-23707866 GCF_001194135.2 Octopus bimaculoides
ATGATCGTTGCTAGTGCCGCTGGACTGGCTCCTGTGCAGGTGGCACGTAAAATACACCATTTTGAGCATGGCCATTGCCAGTACCGCCTGACTGGCCTTTGTGCCAGTGGCACATAAAAGCACCCACTACACTCTCGGAGTGGTTGGCATTAGGAAGGGCATCCAGCTGTAGAAACTCTGCCAAATCAGATTAGAACCTGGTGTAGCCACCTGGTTTATCAGTCCTCAGTCAAATCGTCCAACCCATGCTAGCATGGAAAGCGGACGTTAAACGATGATGATGATGATGATGATTGACATGTACAACCATTGAGGAAGTGGTATCATAATCACAAGGGATGAGAAGCAGGGCATTGAGTTGGATGCTAGAGTTGCAGGTACCAGCTCCAGCATTTGATCCCCAGAAGAAGAGAGGTTGGCATAAAAGTCAAACTTGTTAATCTTCAATTTAATTTTCATGCCTATCCTCACCTATGAATGGTCATGAATGTTGGGTAATGACTGAAAGAGTATGATTGCAAATACAAGTGGCCAAAATGTGGTTCTTCAATGGATAGCTGGAGTAACATTACTTGGCAGGATGTGTAACATTACTTAGAGATCATGAAGTTTCTCTAGGCTGAGCCTCTACTTCTCCACATTGAGAGGTTACAGCTCTGGTAGTGCATGTGATATGTGATTAGAATGTCACAGGGAAGGATCATAAGACAGGTTCCTCAAGCCAAGCCAACTGGGGTAGACCAAGAACAAGAAAGTTGGATATCTATAGTCTTAGACAGTTATTTCTGATAGCACTCTATGGAGGAGATGCCTGAGGACTCTACTCCCATGACCTTTCCAGGAATAGCAGGCAGAGAAGATGGCTGAATGAAATGCATTTAGCAACTGACAGTGAGAAATGAAATAACATATTACCAATATTTAAATATTCTCCATAGGAAACACAAAATCACTAGGCATGGCTATGTGGTTGAGAAGTTAACTTCTCCGGTTCAATCCCTCTGTGCTGTAATGGCTTTGTTGTCGCTTCTGTCAACAGATTGTCTATTCTCTTTCTACCTTTGATGATGTGTGACATAAGAGATCCCTTACCTGAAAAACTGATGTTAGCAATGGCAAAGGCTTGCAGCTATAAAAAATGCTTCAGTAATATACTTGTCTAACTCATGCTAGCATGGAAAATTTAACATAAAACAAGCAAAATAACTGTGTATTGCAATAATTGAACCAAAATGTTAGTCTGAGCTTCAATGCAGACTCATCATGATATGGGTGTGTCTGCTAGAACAAATCTTGTACCACTGGCTTTAAAGGCTATTTGCTGCCAAGCAAAGTACAGCTATCATGATGTGACATCATACAGGCATACTGCCATTAAATCTAAGACAGAATGGTTGCATTCTTTGAAGATTAGATAAAAATTATTCTTTTCTTGCTATATGTGAAATGAATCTACTTTTTGTTTTTTTTTAATTTGAGGTTTTTCCAAATGATGTACTGCAGCACACTAATTTGTCTCAATCTGTTGTAATTGTTCCATAAAAATAAAAAATAAAAATTAGAATACTGTAACGGAAATCCTAAATATAAAGTCTTCATATCTAAATTTAATATATTGAATAAAAAACACCTGATAATTTTTCTGCTTCTTTCTTTAAAATTATTTATAAATTTATTGATTTAAATATATATTTTTTTAAATATATATTTGTTGGCTTTATGCACAATGTGTGCATAAGAACTACTGCTTTAATTCCTTTGCTGGTTTCTACTTCCTTGAATGTGTTTTCTTTGGAGAATTTATTCACATGATAAGCATTTAAATATTAAAAAAACTTTTTGGAAATCATTATATAGTAAAGAAAAACAGTAATTAATGACCAATAGTATTTTTATTATTTTGGCAAATCTGAGAGAGAACTCCAAAGAGTTGTAGTAAAGATTGTTTGCCAACATAACATGGCAGTCCTGGTTTAGGACTAATGTTGCTGCAATTTAGCCCCAGGAGACATCGTCTCCAGCTGGCTATATGACATGATCTGTGTCCTTACATTTTCGAACAAGGGAATCTAGCACCCCCACTCAGTTCAAAACAATATCTGTGTATCATGATTTCTCGGTTATTTACCTTCATCAGCACAGAATAATTGTTTGGCTAGAGGTGGAGCTGCCAAATTCCCGTTCGAAATATATAGTTATCAAAGTGACAACTAGTCACTGATTTATAATTTAGAAAATTACTATTTTTTTAATCTCACTATGTGAGATTAAAATTATTCTGTGCTGATGAAGGGAAATAACCTAGAAATCATGATACACAGATATTGTTTTGAGCTGAGTGGGGGTGCTAGATTCCCTTGTTCGAAAATGTAAGGACACAGATCGTGTCATATAGCCAGCTGGAGACGATGTCTCCTGGGTCTAAATTACAGCAACATTAGTCCTAAACCAGGACTGCCATGTTATGTTGGCAAACAATCTTTACTACAAAGTTCTGTTGCTGAATATCTCACGTTGTGAGATTAAAAAAAATAGTAATTTTCTAACTCCAAAGATGTTTTGTCTTATGACCTCATTAGCAAAGCCCACTTGTCAAAGTAGTGATGAAAGAATTACTGAGTAAATAAGATTACACAATGGTTAGAGAAATGCTGAAAAAATGAAATAATATTAGTTATTAGTATTGTTTACTTTTCCTCACCACATATTTTTAGTTAGCTTTTTGATATAATTGATTTCTCTGAATTATATATTTCCTGAGCAATTCTATTTTCCTACCCCAATAAATATAGTCATATATATATATATATTTATTGATTCTTTCATATTACTTTGATAGTACAGTAAAGGTTAAGCTTTGCTGATGAAGTCATAATTAAACTGAAACAAATTCAGAATTGTCTCCCATGCCATGCCAAAAAAAAAAAAGTGAAAATAATATTCGTTATTAGTATAATTCTTTTCTCATTGTGTGATTCTTTTTAGTTAGCTTTTCAACGCTTCCCACATACATTGATACTAACTGTATTATTTTGTTTAGACTTTAACTGGTCTATCTCTGTTATGGTTGTTGCTGAATATTCATAACCTGGTTCTCATTGTAAAAGAACTGCATAAGTAATTTGAAATTTAAACAAAATCTATTATGACCGAATTTCACATGAACATCATACTCTGGCATGCTTATGGATGAGTTGCTACAAACAGTGTCTTTTAATGCCACTGGTCAAATTTAAAGCACTAACAAATATAGGCTCAGAATATTTATCAAATTTAAATAAGCCTCTAACCTGAAATAAACTAGGTGACTGGAAGGTGAAAAATATTGAAATTATAGAAAAGCAGGTAGAAACTATGTTTACTCCATATGACCCAGCTTGTCTGAAACTGATTTTTTTGCACAAAATATTCAGTTTTGTATTAAAATCTTCCATCATAATTCTATGTATGGCTATTATGTTAAGTTGTGACACCAAACAACAATGTATAGGATCATCCACATGGTTATTTGGCCTGCTAGAAACTGCAGCCGAGTCTTCAGTTGATGCCTTATTATCTTGATATTGGATATTATAGTCCAGGGTTCACTTTGCCTGCCAAAAGAAGAAGAAGAAAAAAAAACCCAAATAAATAAAGGGAATTCGATAGGATGATCTTGATCAATGGTCTGTTCAATCAGGGCTGACTTATAGCTAAAAAACAATGGATCTTTTTTAAAACGGGGGCCACATTTTTCATTAATGTT
>NC_068984.1:23708100-23709166 GCF_001194135.2 Octopus bimaculoides
CTTCGTTTTATTTGCTTTTTTCATTTTAAATTTGCTTTAACCCTAACCCTAACCCTAGGGTTAGAGTTAGGGTTAGGGTTAATTGTTTCAGAATCGTTTGTTTATGTAGTCGGCACTTAATGTATATCGGCTGAATGGACGTCAGTGATTGGTTGAAATTACAGAAATACGACAACTTTAACATGGAATAATTTATGGATTTCTTTTTTTTTTAAGAAGACTAAGAGAAAAAGATGTTTTATATGACACATTCTACCAGTGTTCCAAGTTTCAAAGTGTTTTGTTAATGAAAAATGTGGCCCCCGTTTTAAAAAAGATCCAAAACAATTTCAACCACTTAATCAAAATACTTCCTAATTCTTGATTATTTATGAAACTACTTGAAACATAGGAAGTATATTTTCATTAGAAATATGGTGACAAAAATGTTAAGCAATGTGCACAAGAAAACATAGTGACTTTCCTTGTAGTTTAAGGAATTAGTGTGTCCATACTATCAGTAACAAAAGGTTAAGAGTCACAAGAAATTAGTGAGATCGCTCTTCCTGACAGATCAGCTGGTAATGGGAATCAGCTACAAGCTTTTCTCTTCGAATATCTGTCTATTGTGAATTCTTTTATTTCACAGAGGACATTGGAGAAGGCTTTTCACAGTATTTTATAGGTGTATGTATGACTGTGTGATTGAAAAATTTACTTCCCAATCACAAAGTTTCATGTTCAGTCCCATTATGTGGCATCTTAGGCAAATGTTTTGTACTACAGTCCTTGGTGGACCAAAGCCTTGTGAGTGGATTTACTACATGGAAACTGAAAGAAGCTCATTGTGTATATATAATGGAGCTGTTGTATGTGTGTGTGTGTGTTCTTTTTCTTTTATTTGTTTCAGTCATTTGACTGTGGCCATGCTGGAGCACCACCTTTAGTCAAGCAAATCGACCCCAGGACCTATTCTTTGTAAGCCTAGTACTTATTCTATCAGCCACTTTTGCTGAACCGCTAAGTTATGGTTTGCCAAGCAATGGTTGGGGGGACAAACACACACACACACATACACACACCTATA
>NC_068984.1:23709368-23714927 GCF_001194135.2 Octopus bimaculoides
ATATATATATATATATATATATAGGATTGGGCAGAATAATTATTGTAGAGGCAGTGAAACCCAATGAAGATAAAGTGGAAAGGAGAAACAAGTCTATTGTGTGCTGGTAGGTGATATACTAGAATTAGATAGTGCAGAGAATCATATCAGAGACTGCTTGAGTAGCAATAAAATAGGTAGAAAGAGGTCACATATGTCGTAGCAAGGCTTGAATTTGTAACCATTAAGTGCATTTGATGTTTTTACCTCACTCACTCATATGCATGTACACACACACACCACACACAAACTCACACACCTCATACACACACAGTCACACAAACTCACACACAAACACACACATACAAACGCACACACACACAGACTCACCCCCTACATACACACTCACACACATGCACAAACTCCCACTCAAACACACACAATTTAATAATGTGTTTATTTTGCTGACAGGTTGACAGAGTTTGAATTATGAAATCTATTCAGTTTTGACTTTTAAAAAAAGTGTATAGAAAGTTTTCCTTGTTCAAGTGCTTAACAAGAGTTGGTTCTAAATTATTGTTTCCTTCATATTTTGGAAAAGTAGAGATTTATTCAAACTATAAAACCTCTTCATTTTATTTCAAATATTCCCTCCAAAATAGTACAAACTATACTGAAAAATTAGTAAAGCTAGAACTGGTTTCATAAGAATTAATAGATTGAATCAACCCAAGTGATGCCTTTATAAAGTTCTGCATTGCTGACTCACTGTTGTGTCAGTCTATTTTGGTTACACACCTCAACTCTTCTCTTTCAGTCTTTGAAAGTCAGTTGTTTTCTGTTGTTAGTGTTAGTTAGCTGCTGACTACTACAATGGGAAATACTGTTTCTAAAGCTGCAGAACAGTTTCTTCACCGAGTTATTGCATGTGGAGCTAAGAAGAAAAAATCACGAAAATCTGACATGTGCTCTGATAAAACTCCTTTAGAACAACCAACAACTATGAAAAATTCTTCAACTGCTGTTACCAAATCTTGTGTAGCTAATCAAGATAGAATGGAAAATATTGATGTTTGTGAAAACAATGGGAATATTGAGACAGCTTTAGTTGAGGACTATGTTTTAGTTTCGTCCCGTAATCAACAGAAAGAAAATACAGCTATGTCTGTGGAGAATGTAACTGAAATGAAACCTTCTTCATCAGATATGGATAAATATACTTGTGAAATTAAGCAAAATTCCAAGGAAGAAACAGTAACCTCTGACCTTGTAAATAAGCAAGAATTAAACTCTTCTACAAAACTACTTCATTCTATAGATGATATTCCTCATTCAGACAGCACTTGTGTAAATCAAAAGTCCTGCAGTATTTCATCAGAAATATCTTCTTGCAAATCTAACTCTTCTTTCACTCATGTCAGCCAAAGTGTGATGAATCATGTGGATTTATTAAAAAATGTTGAGGAAAATACTCAGGTAAAAGTCCAGGTATTCTCAAGTAACAATAACAGCAAAATAATTCTCTGTAATTTAATTGAAATACATTTTATTACTAGTAACTGTAATAGTAGCTGTTGTTACTACCTGGTTTTTATAACTGATTGAAGTGCATGCACCTTTACTTTTTAAGTGGGTCATATGTTATATGAGAATCACATGGAAGAGAGCTGTACACCATGCTGCTATTGTTTAACGGTTTTTTTTATTCATATCCCTGAAATTCTGTTTGGTTATTGGTTTGTTACAACAATATAGAAATATTTAGTGGATGTTTTAAAACATGATTAATGATTACTTAACCCTTTAGCATTTAAACTGGCCATATCCAGCCAAAATATTCTACCTGCTTTATGTTCAAACTGGCCAGATCTGGCCTCTCATATTTACAGTATTATTCTAGAAATAAACAATCATGTCATTGAAATCTCAAAGTTACAGCATAATGCATGACTGATTCAAATAAATGCAAATAACTAAGCAGACATTTGACACAATAATCTGAATACTAAAGGGTTAAGTTATGTTTTTTGATATTGGCATAACATCTGAAATTTGGTGTGTTGGGGATGGGGGCAGGGTATTGGTTGATTACACCAACTATGGTACATAACTTATACTTTGTTTCATTGATCCTAGAGGGATGAAAGGTAAAATTGACTTCACTGAGATTTGAACTCAGAATGTAAAGAGCTGTAACTAAATACTGCAAGGCTTCTTATTTAATGATTCTGCGTATCCACTATTCTTATATTCTGTGTGTGTGTACATACACACACACACACACATATTTGTGTGTGTGTATAATAATAAAATGTTCCACAGCTCATGGGGTGCCATTGAAACATTTGTTTACATGTATTGATCCATGCACAATACACTGGACTAGTTTGTGGTTATCCTCTCCAAGCCCCTAAAAGGGTTTTGAGTTCAAAACTAGGAGCAAATGTAATAATTCTTAATTATGCAACAATGCCTTGTTGCTTACAATAATAAACAGAACTTGTTATTTATTCAGCTAAGAGGACCTAGTTTATTAAGAATTAAGAACATTTTCCAAGGACTCAATGCTCTGCAGGTGACAATATAAACTGTTAACTTACCTGTATAACTTGTAGTCTATTAACTTAGCTGTGATTTTGCCTCTAAGTGTCTATCGATGAATAGAAGTGTTCAGTTGGTGTTGTTTAGTATTGACTCGGTTTGATAGGACAGATTTGTTATCAATACTGTCTCTCTTCCTAAGTATTTTTTTTTTTGCACACACTAGGATTACATTATCCTATGCCCCCCCCTTTTTAAGTGTGTAGATGTGACTTAACTGTTTTTTAGCAGATAAGTTTTCAATTAACATATATATATATAAAGAATTAAACTAATTTGTACTGATTTCCTGCTCCAATTCTATAATGGTCTGTTTCTTCAATTAATCCTCGATAATTAACGACTTTGATGGGGAAATTAATTTTAAAAAAAATTTAATGAAACTGTTCTGTTCAAGTCATTATTGTTCTTTTTTTTTTTTGCTGAGTGATTTTATTCCCAACATTTTCTAATTGTATTTCTTCTTTTAAAGAGACTGGTGACTATTTCAGTTCTTATTGATGTTCAGTAAGTTTTAGCTGACCATGTCAATAGTGCTGGATTAGTAAACTAATGATCAGTGACTGGTATCTTATCACAGCACTATGTTGTAAGCAAAACAAAGGCATTTCTTGTTTAGCTTCAGATCATCCATGACTGAACAGGCATATGATTAGACATTCCAACCATGACTATCCCAGCTTGTTTTCAAGGAAGGACATTGTATCCAGTACTAAATTATCTATGTCCTTCCTTTTTTCTCAAGATGGTAGAAATCTTATTTGGGTTAGATTTGGCTGCTATTTATAGCAGACCTAGCAACCACATGAAGCTACTGTGTTGCTTTATCTTGGTATAGACTATGTAGCTTTAATAATGAATCATGGCAGGGTACAATATGCTATTGAAAATCTTAGGGAACATTGTAAAATTGGTGCATAGCATAGTTAAAGTTCTCCTTTTGCCTTAAACAACTCTTGGAGTGGTTGGCGTTAGGAAGGGCATCCAGCTGTAGAAACTCTGCCAAATCAGATTGGAGCCTGGTGTAGCCATCTAGTTTCACCAGTCTTCAGTCAAATCGCCCAACCCATGCTAGCATGGAAAGCAGACGTTAAACGATGATGATGAATTTCATCACCATCAGACCAAAACAAAGCAAACAATTTAAACAAACTCAGTACAATTTTTGTTTTATACTGTCTGAGTAGACAGTATCATGACATTGCAGGGTCCCCATGGCTAGTAAGGAAAATGGAAGATAAAACTGCATTGTAAGCTTGAACCCACCAAGGCTATGTGATTGTAAAATTTACTTCTTAACCACCCTGTCATTCAGCATTCCACATTCCAGCAAGTCATACTCCATTCTGGTTTGAGGAATATCTTGATTTCACACCACTGTCAATTTAATGGTTGACTGAGTGAGCTGTGATTTGGTGGTCCTTATGAAACTTAAAACTTGCCAGCTTTAAAATACAAGGAAACTTGGCACCAATTCTCTTTCATGCCTGCAGAAAAAATTGTGTCATATATTATGCATGATCTGTTTTAATACTGAGTACTTTCATTTGATGAACTGGATTTTCTTTCCTGTCATAAATGACAGATGAGGGTTTTGCAATGTCTTGCCGAACAACTTGCACAAATGCTTTGTTTATAAGGATCAAATATTTGTGCCATACATGATCTCACTCTCCATCAAATCGACATTGCCAGTACAAATGCACAGTGTATCACATGCTAAATGTTGAAGTTATTACAGAGCAACATGAAATGGGGTGCTTTTTTTCTTTTTTATTTGTACTTAGTTATATTTTATTGTCATTTTTCTGCTTGCTTTTTCTTCTAAGAAAGAGTCTATTTACTGTTAAGAACAGTTCTTGCTGGTTGCCATTGAGAACAATTCTTGCCTTAGGCAGTAGGTGTTAAAACACCAACAGTCATTTCATGGTTACCCTCTATGGTGAATGCATTTCTAGCTTCTTGGCTATCATCCCTATGTACCACAAGAGGGACACCCTTCAAATAACTCTGGAAGCTTTTACTTCCTTTTACTAAATCAGTTTCAAAACACGAACTTATTATATCATCATCGTCAACATTTAACATCCATTGTCCATGCTGGCATGTGTTGGACAGTTTGACTAGGGCTGGGAAGCCGAGGGGGCTGTACCAGACACCAATCTGATTTGGCATGTTTTCTAATGCCTTTCCTAATGCCAACCACTCCGAGACATTTTTATAGAGAACCCATTTCTTGTCACCTGTGATTATTTGGTTAAAAAAAGGTTTATTTGTGAGACATGACAGCAAAGAAGAGCATGCATTCACTTTTGACCCAATTTGCTGACTTTTCCGATGGCACACAGGTGTCGATGAATGGTTGAATGACCAAATCCAAGCTTTTCTGCTAGTTCCTCAACAGTTATGATGGGATTTTGTTTCATCAGGGTTTGCAGGACATCCTCATCGAGCTCGACAGATCTTCCAGGACGAGGCTCATCTTCGAGGCTGTAGTTTTTGTTTTGGAATTTCTGAAACCATTGTTGACACTGGTTACGCTTATTGTCCAATCCCATATACTGCATTAATATTCTTCGCACTTTCTGTTGCGTTTATTGAACTCATAAAGCAAAATATGCCAAATATGCTCCTTTTTCACTTCCATTATAGCTTTGAAAAAATAACGGTTAAAATCGAACTGCACTCTTCAAAACTTGCACTTAGAATAAGAACAAGGTAAAATTACTACCTGCTTTTATAGCAAGTTGATGCAAGTAGTTTATCCCAATCCCCTTCCAACTTTTAGTTCATGCAATTGAAAAAAATCACATTATTTATGGGATGACCCAACACACACACACACACACACACACACATATATATATATATATATATATATATAGAGAGAGTAAACAAGAATAAACTATTGTATATTTCAGAGCATCACTACACATGTTTCAGTAGCATATTTATTCTAATTATGAGTATTTGCATAAC
>NC_068984.1:23714937-23719891 GCF_001194135.2 Octopus bimaculoides
TATATATATATATATATATATATATTGTCATGTAAAAAGTATCCAGTCCAGTGTGTAAAATGGTTGACATCATAAAGTGCATCCAGCTGTAAAAACCATGCCAAAGCAGTTGGTGGAGCTTGGTGCAGTCCTCTGGTTTACCAGATCCTGTCAAACCACCCAACCCATGCCAGCATGGAAGACTGACATTAAATAATGTAAATGATGAGTACCTGTGTATGTGTACACACACACATGATGTTTGTTGTTGTGGCAGTGTAGTTAGAGTATTGAAATTCTTGACCAAAGTTCACTGGTTCAAACTATAAGATTCTCTTGAAATTGGTTTTTATTATTTGTAATCTTTCAGTCATTAAATATGTTAATACTATGGCACAGGCACGACTGTGTGGTTAAGAAGTTTTCTTTGGAACTTAATGTTTTCAGGTTCAGTCCCATTGCATGGCACCTTGGGTGTCTTCAATTATAGCCTCAGGTTGACCAATACTTTGTGAGTTAATTTGGTAGATGGAAACTGCCGAAAACCTATGGTTGTTTAGCGAAGAGATTTGCTTCCCAAACCGTTTGGTTTTGGGTTCTGTCTCACTTCATGGAATCTTGGACAAGAGTCTTCTACCATAGCCTTTGGCCATCAACATTTATATACATGTACAGCCTTGTGAGTGGATTTAATTAACAGAATTGAAAGAAAATTGTTTTGTGTGTATGTGCGCGTTCGTGATAGTTGTAAATGAGCATCACCATCATATAAGTACTGTCACATACTTTCAATCTTCTGTGAAAACAAGTCCAGCTATGGGTAAATACTGCTTTGTTTAGAAAAGTATGAGGTTTGCAACAGGAAAGGCATCCTCCATAAAAAATCTACCTCAGCAAATTTTTTCTGACTCCTGCAAGTTTGGAAAAGTGGGCATTAAAATGATGTATATAAATGTTGATGAATGTTGATATTCTACACTTGTCCCTACTTGAGCAAAATGGTGATGACAGTACTCAGAAGGACCATCTGTATTAAGTACGGCTGACTGAGGTAAATAGCACAGATAATAGTTTTAGTTTTGTTATCTTGGAATGTTTAGTTTGTGGTAGATGGCTGCTAGTCTGTCCAAGTAAAGAGATGTTTTCCATTTATTGAAGGAAAAGTAATAAAGGTAATCTCTAGCAAATTGTGGTGGATAACAAGGGAAAATAAAATGAAAATGTTTGTGATCAAGAAAGGCGTTAGGTTTTGTTGAATGGTTTCATATGTATGGCAGCAGGATTCGGCTATTTGCCACCACTCCAAGAAAAGTCAAGTGGTTGCTGCAGAATTTCTACAACTTCACCAGCTTTAGGGCACAGTTGAGAAAGACACCAACCACTCTGCCTGCAACACTCCCTCTGTGTGTGTGTGCATACATTCAAACATATACATGTATATCCTTGTGATGTTTTCTTTAGGAATGCAAAGCTAACCTAAAATTTTTGTGTAAAAACAGTGAAATTTGCTTAACCCTCTTGATATCAATCTGCCTGAGGCTACTTCTGGTTCTATAATACAAATTCCCGGGTTCAAAGTAATCTAAATTAAAAATTCCTTCAAAATGTTATGTCAATTTATGTTCCTGACATCAGATTGATAAACACAAAATTATTTGACTAAATTCTTCATTATTTTCAAATCGGTTTGAAACAAGGGCAGCATGTATAAGTGCATAGAGACACTGTAAGTTGTAATGAAAGCGCATAAGTTTAATCTTTACCCTTTTTAAAAGGTGCTATGGATTAGAAAACATGCTCGATAAACTGTCAGTTTTGATTATCTGTTAAAGCTAATTTTACTTCATTTATATCACAAATGATCTCATTATTTATGGCTTATGTTTCATACCCATATTTTCCCCCCGTAAAATGATGAAAATATTAGGGGGCTTATGGCTACTTGGTGCAGGCAAAGGGAAACTACTCCAGTTTACTTGTTCTAATGTGTTTCTAAAAATTTCATTTACTGATGAGACTGTCTTGTAAACTATTATCATGGAATTAGTTGCAGTTCAGTAGTATATCTGCTTGGTTGTAAATACCTTTGTGGGATGAATTTAATATGGAATTTACCATTACCGTTTCTCAACACTCATCACCTACAACCCTTAATCAGGACTTCAATATCGATAATGGAGAAGAAATACTTAAACCTAAGAAAATATGTGTTAATTTTTGTAGTATTCTCCTACATAGTGAGAAAGTTACTACCATGTTTATTTGCAGTTTGGTTGAATGAAAAGTCATAAGCATTAAGTGGTGGACAGAGTATAGCACAATATGAGGGAGCCTCTATGTGGTATTCAACCTACCAGAAAGAGTAGTCAAATCTTCAAATACATCCTATTAGCTTTGAAAAAAAAAGAAGAAAAAAACAGTGGATAATATGGTTATGGAAATACTATCAGGTATAAAGACAGTCATATTTGGAATGCCTTTGATCATAGATCTGGTTGATCGGTTAATCATGTTAGACCCAGGGCTATAAACTACACAAATTACAAGAAAATGATCAACATTCTGGATGACAATTGTACACTTTTTGTCCAACTCCTCCAACTTTGTTTTTGTGATTATTTCTCAGAAATATTGAAGTGTAAGAATTAATACAAAAGGAGTTGTTTATTTTAGTTATCTTTTATATTGATTCTGGATTTAACTTTCAGATGCTTTCTTAGTTTTGATTTATTTCTGTTATATTGTTTTTTTGTTTTTTTTTCCTTTTCCACATGAAGACACTGACTGACCCAATTTCTCAACTTGAGATGCAACAAGCTGCTATCTTTGCTCGACTCAAAAGAATACAAGATGAATTAGATAAAATGTCATGTGGAAGTGAATGCCAGGAGAGTAGTCAGACATCGGGCCCTGTTCTAGATGTAAGTACAGTTTCAATTTGGCTCTTTGATGTCTCTTTTCTATAAAAAAAAAATGCTACAAAACATTGTCATGGATACTATTTGTGTGAAATGTTAGAACTAAGTTTTGCAATGGTATTCTTTGTTTAATGGTTAATCTTTTAAATGAGTTAACTGAGGAAAATAAAATTATCTCATTCTGGAGATGGTTTCTGTGTTAACAGACATGGCTGTGTGGTTGAGAAGTTTATTTCCCAGCCATATGTTTTAGGTTCAGTCCTGCTGTAGAGCACCTTTAAAAGCCTTGTAACTGGTTTTGGTAAACAGGAAGAGAGAGAAAATTGTTGTGTGTGTGCATGCATGCATGTGTTTACATCTGCAGCTATTTGTGCCAAATTGTAGTTTGTGGTGTTGTCAGTTTCTCCTGTCAACAATTTGTCTGGGCACTTCATGCCTTTGAAACTGTAGAATAAGTGATCTCTTACTTGTAAAACTGTTTAGGGTTAGTGTCAGGAAGGGCATTTAGCTGTAAAGCAATGCATCACATTACATTTTCATTTAACTCATGCTTGCATAGAAAAACTGGACATAAAAGGAATGGAATAGTAGAGCATTGATCTTTAACCATACACCAATCACTTATCTTTCTCTTCTCTCTTTATATATGGAGATGAGAAAATGGAAACAGAAAAAATATATATCAATATATGACCTCTGTTTCTGTGAAAGAAAACATGCAATGATAACTTCATGTTAGGGCTTTTCTGATCATTGTCATCATCATTGCTCTTTGGCCTGCTTTTTCTCTGTTGACATGTGTTGGATGAAACCTCTTCAAGTAGTATTCTAGGGATGGATGTCTTTCTTGGTGTTAACATTTACTTTCTTTTCAAGTAAGATTCTTTATTCCACAACTTTGTATGTTGAACTATCAAGCTGCCAGACATGTTGATTATGCAGGAAATAAATGCCACTGTTGCCCAAGCAGGGTTGATGCAAAGATGCATGGAAACACACACACCTCATTATGACCATCATCATTCTTATAATGCCCATTTTTTTCATACTTTCATGGGTCAGATGAAATTCGTTGGAATAGATTTTCTGTGGCCACATGCTCTTCCTGTCACCAACCCTCACTTGTTACCAAGCAGGATAATATTTTCCTATGGCTGAAAATGCCTCGTGTTTTATTTTTCATTTGAATTATGGTTACAAAAGGATAACCTAATAACTACAGAATAATAAACTTAATAATGATGTGTGATTTCTTTTTCTTGTATTTATATAATTTATTTTATTTTATTCTACAGAATGTTAAATTTCAAGATTTAGTGATTGGTGTTGACCCGAATTCAATCCCGTTGTCTATACTTATTCTATATCAAGAACTCTCACGAAGTTTGAAAGTTAAGCCTACTATATATGTTCATTCTTCTGTCGAGAAGAAACCTTCACCAAAACTACGTAATTTATTTGACTTGGCCACACCTTTGAAGAAACCGGAAGACAGTCGGCTGTCAAATGATCTGCTGCTTACAATTATTTACAAAAATGGTAAAAGAACCATTAGAACTACTTTTCTATTTGTCTTTTATCTTTTACATGTTTCAGTCATTTGACTGGGGCTTGATCTTGAAGGGTTTTCGAAGAACAAATTGATCCTGGTATTTATGAGTTTGGTACTTATTCTATTGGTGTCTTCTGCCAAACTGCTAAGTTACAGGGAGATATACAAATCAACACTGGTTGTCAAGTAGTGTTGTTGGACAAAGACATGCATACACACACACACATACGTCGTCGTTTAACGTCCGCTTTCCATGCTAGCATGGGTTGGACGATTTGACTGAGGACTGGTGAAACCAGATGACTACACCAGGCTCCAATCTGATTTGGCAGTGTTTCTACAGCTGGATGCCCTTCCTAACGCCAACCACTCAGAGAGTGTAGTGGGTGCTTTTACGTGTCACCCGCACGAAGGCCAGTCAGGTGGTACTGGCAACGGCCACGCTCATCTCGCTCGAGAAACCTCATGTGTCACCCGCACAAGAGCCGGCCCAGGGGCACCGGCA
>NC_068984.1:23720237-23727747 GCF_001194135.2 Octopus bimaculoides
ATGTGTCACCCGCACAAGAGCCAGCCCAGGGGCACTGGCAACGATCCCGCTCGGAAGACTTCATGTGTCGCCCGCACACGAGCCAGTCAAGGAGCACTGGCAATGATCCCGTCCCGCTCAAAACATTTCATGTGTCACCCGCACAAGAGCCAGTCCAGTGGCACTGGCAACGATCTCGCTCGAAAGATTTCATGTGTCGCCCGCACATGAGCCAGTCCAGGGGCACCGGCAACGATCTCGCTTGAAAAACCTCATGTGTCACCCGCACAAGAGCCGGCCCAGGGGCACCGGCACATATACATGGTGGGCTTCCACACAGTTTCCATCTACCAAGTTTACTCACAAGGCATTTTTGGGCTTGGGGCTAACCCATGGTGCTGTGCAGTAGAACTGAACCTGAAATCATGTGATTGCTAAGTGAGCTCAACCACACAGCCATTCCTGCACCATTTATTTGCCTTTTTTTAAAAAACAGTTTCCTATAAATCTTTCTTTGTTTTATTGGTAGGATGCTTGTTGTAATTTAAAGTTTGCAGCTTCAAGGGATTTAGCTGAATTTCTTTTACTACTCACTCATAGCATTAGAACTTGCTATCACTTTCGTGAACTGAAAGAATTAGAATTATTTACCTGTTGGTACAACATAATAGGGTGCTGGGATGGGTAGTTTCTGTGTGGTTGCTTAGCTTGTTAGAAATAACAAAATCTCCTTTGAATCATATCCTACTCTTATTAAAGAAAATAAGGACACATTAAATTATATAGTCCTAGATATACTAAAACACAGAGATAATGAGAGATGGTCATGTCTGGAATGCTTTTGATCATAGATTCTGGAGATTAAACACTGACGGCATGTAAAAAGCACCATTCGAGCGTGATCGTTACCAGCATCGCCTTACTGGTACTTGTGCCGGTGGCACATGAAAAAACATTCAAGCGAGGTCGTTGCCAGTGCCACTGGACTGGCTCCTGTGCAGGTGGCATGTAAAATACACCATTTTGAGCGTGGCCGTTGCCAGTACCACCTGACTGGCCCTCCTGCTGGTGGTACGTAAAAGCACCCAGTACATTCTCGGAGTGATTGGTGTTAGGAAGGGCATCCAGCTGTAGAAACTCTGCCAGATCAGATTGGAGCCTGGTGCAGCCATCTGGTTTGCCAGTCCTCGGTCAAGTCATCCAACCCATGCTAGCATGGAAAGCAGACGTTAAACAATGATGATGATGATGATATGCTACATTGGAGAGTGTAGCTTCTGATATACAAAAATCCCATGAGCTACTTTTTATTTCTAACCATCTTGAATTTATGATTACATATTAGAGAGCTCATCTGTAATGTTTACATTCATAATGTTCTGTTCTAATACAGTAAAAAAGAAATGCGACCATGTGAATGTTGAAGATTTAAGCTGATTCACCTGAAATTATCACACCATGTTTAGATGGATCGTTTTTGCCAAGTACTCAGAAAATTTTGGCTTGTTTGATGTTGAAGAAAACTTTACTAGTTGGTGTGTTGTACATAACTTCTGCCAAACAGGTGTTTATTTTCAATTAGATTAGTACTTACCATCAAGATAATCAGAACAGATCATGATAAACACTTGATAAATCGTGAATATTGAACTGGTGAAAGACTGAAAATAATATAAATGGAAAACGAGAGATCATCTTTACGGGGGTTAACTGGCTATTTATTAATGGTTATTTTTTAATATTTGTTTTTCAAACATTGTAAAATTCAGGTTTCTTTTCATTCACAATGTCAATAGTCATTTTCATTGAAAATCAAATTATTATTTAATTTGTAATTTCATTTTCTATTAATTTTTACTTTCAGTTCGTCAAGGATGTTCGCTGATGGTCAATCCTGAGAAACAAACTTTTATCTATGGTGAAGTGAACATTGCTCGATACTTTTCTAGATTGATAAACCCCTCATATGATAAAGATCCTGTTCAGTCAACACTGATAGATGCTTGGGTAGACAAAGCCAGTTTATTACTTTATAATGGTAATGCTGAACAAAAAAATGAAATGATAAAAGTTCTTGACACAACACTGTCAAAGAGAAAGTGGTTGGTTGGTCATGACTTGTCTTTAGCTGATATTGTTTCTTGGTCTGGAATCCAGAAAAACAAGCTTGCTAAACTTGTTTCACCAAATGTTGAAGTTTGGATGAAAACTTGTGCTAGTCATCCCATGTTCAGTTTTGTTAATAAAGTATTGTCACAACTTTGAAGTCAAAGCTTTTGCTAGACTTAAACTGATGGTTTTACAATCAACTTTCTATTGAGATGATGATGATATAGGTTTTTCTTTTAAAGAAAAATGTTGTTTTAACTTTTCAGCTTTTAGCATATTTAACAATAAATAAGCTGTTCTAACTATAGATTTTATTTAGAACGTGTGTGTTAAAATGGTAAGAGCCAGATGTGTGGCAAATGAAGGCATTCAGTCATCTTTTTCTCAACTCATTATCACAGCCAATGAATGGATTGTCTGAGATACTGATGTGGTGGGGTGAAGTATTATTGAATGAAACTAATTTGAAGAGGATCTTTCATCACATGTATTTGTATAGTTCATTTTGTCTAGGATATAATGTGCTGTTGGTGAAGTGTACTTGAGTTTAGATCAACTGTCAAAGTACTGTAAGACATTTCCTTACAAACAGGAACTCAAGCTTTATCACAGGTTTTTGCTCATAGACGGATTCAACTCTATTACAATCGAAAGAAACAATTCTTAATGTTACCTGTTTACTTCAACGTGGATTGGACCATTGAAAGTGATCTCTTCCAAAGACTCAGTTCAGTGTTTGTGAGAGGATGTTTGTGTGTGTGTGTCTGTGTGTTGAAATTTCCTCATGCTGGTTTTGTTTTCTTAAATAAAGAAATGTACATTAGCTACTGTTATTACCATAAGGAATCATGTCAGGTGGACTGAGAGTTAACTTGATAAATATGTAATTCTCTACCTTTGTTATGCAAGTTCTTTATTTAAACGACGATTATATTCACTAGAACTAATTAAAATATAAGATTGTTAACGACACTCTATACTTTTAATCTGATTCAGTAGCTTATAAAAATTCCTGTTGTACATTTCTCTTTTAAGTAAATTATATAAACTCTTACAACTATGTCCATTTTGACATTTTCATCATAAGCTTTATATCTTTGAAAACCCATCAGCTGATTTCTTTTTAATTTAAAAAAATGAAATTGTAATGTCGAAGAATTGGAAAAATAAAATATATATTTTAAAATAAATAAATAAAAAAGTTTTTAATTTAAAAAAAATATTTTTTGTTACTTTACTAATATTTTTATTACTTCTTTTGGAGTTCAACTTTTTTGATGAGTGACTATATATGAAATTGTGTTGAAACTGAAGCAATTAATTATGGAATAATCATTTTAGAACACAAGGACTATATTAATCCTTTGTTTTCTTGAGGAGTGAAAATTTTTGTCACACTTCTGCAACCTTGTCACTGGGAATTCCATTCACAGAATTACAGCAAACCTTTGGACACTAAGATATAAGTGAAAAGAACATAAAGTAATTTTAGTGTTTTCTTAAATAGTTAAAATGTTTCTTTCATGATATAATTGTTTATTAAAAAGTTATTTTTCAAACTTTCTAATTTTCTTAATTCAAATAATTTCACTCTATATTTGTTTTTGCAAATTGACATATTAGATTCAGTTGTATGAATATTGCTGTTTAATCTTAGATCAACCTTGGTCATCTATGATTGAAAGGTTTTCAACGTGTAGATATCTTGCTTTAGTGCTATCTAAAATTGCAATTATCTTATGTGTTCCAATTTTTTAAAAGAAGGTGTAATTTGAGGGAGATTTGGCTGTTATTTTCAGCGGATTAGTATGTTTATTTGTTTAATGACAAAGTGGCTTGCAACATAAAGGCATGCCTAATCTAAGAAATAAATTTTATTCTCAGTTGGAACCATTTTACTTTGTGTATGTTTCAAATATGAATGAAATAGGATCATTGCAGTTCTATTTCTCCTGATATATAATTGTGAGGCTGATTTAATATACTTGACATTGTTGAAAGAAAAGATTAATTTTATCTTATAAATGAAGGTACAGGTATGAGTGCATGGTTATGTTAGGGAAGTTCTTGGTTTGCAGGAACTCCTGATTTGATTCATCACTGTTGCATACCCTTCAGTTAAGTATCTTCTGTTATATCCTCCAATCAACTCAGACCTAGAGTGAAATTAGGTTGATAGAATTTGTGGAAGCTTATCTGACTACATCTGTTATTGGGAAGTAAATTTAAACTATTACTCATTTTTTTGCAAGCATTTGAACCAGGTGTCCAGTCAGATGAAAACTTGTACTTTCATTCTCCTTTTATTTCCCAACTGTCATGAAGGGACTGCTTCTCTTTTCTTCTTCTCACAGACTAAGCCGTTGAGAAAATTTGAAAAGACAATCTATTTCCTATTGAATTTAGATATTTAATATGTACACAGGGGCAATGACTAAGATCGGATGGATGGATGCTTTACTTCTGTGTTCACATTTCAATTGTTGACTTCACTATTTAAATTTGATAAAACAAATAAAGACCTGCTTTAATAGAGTGTTCTCTTGTGTAAGCAGGACATGACATTTTGTTCCAACCTGTGACATGTCAATATGAAAGAAAAAGAAAGCGATTTATTCAAATAGCTGTTTTCTTCAAACATTAACCCAGTAACGAAAGAAATTAATATATTCCTGTAACCCTGCAAATATTAAGACTATCCAAGATAAGGCTACGTAACTACATCTATATGAAGAATATTATGTAAAAGTATTATGCAGAGTAGTCTCCCATTTAACAAATTGGGGTATTTAATACAGCATCAGGGATAATTAAAAAACAGAAATCTCTTTCAATGAAAGAGGTAAGTTGGAAAACCTTTATACATTTCAGACACAATAATTTTTTCAACGCAATTATAAAACTTATTTCTTACGGCAAAGGAAGAGTTATCTCCCTTACCTTACTCTAATAGCCGATAAAAAAAAGTTTCGTTTTAAGTACCCCTCTCTCTGTCTCTCTTCAGTCAAATCATCCAACCCATGCTAGCATGGACAGCGGACGTTAAACGATGATGATATATATATATGTATAATATTTATTCTTTTGTTTGTCATTTGACTGGCCATGTTGGAGCACCACCTTTTAGTTGAGTAAATCGACCCCAGTACTTATTCTTTGTAAGCCTAGTACTTATTCTAGCGGTCGCTTTTGTCGAACCGCTATGTTACGAGGACGTAAACACACCAGCATCAGTTGTCAAGCGATGTAGGGGGGGGGGAGACAAACACACACACACGCACATATATACGACGGGCTTCTTTCAGTTTCCGTCGGGCAAATCCACTCACAAGGCTTTGGTCGGCCTGAGGCTATAGTAGAAGACACTCGACCAAGGTGCCACGCAGTGGGACTGAATCCAGAACCATGCGGTTCGTAAGCAAGCTACTTACCACACAGCCACTCCCATTTATATATTATATTATATTATATATATATGTTATGTGGAGGCACAATGGCCCAGTGGCTAGGGCAGCGGACTCGCGGCGTTGTGAGTGTTTATTGAGCGACATTCGAAACTCTGAGTTTTATCATGGCTACCGAATAATTGTCGCATATTATATTTACAGATAAATTCCTCTATTTACATAATGTCGAGGTCTCTTTCATTCTTTTGTTGTATTACCATTTCTATCAATATATATATATATATATATATATATAAATATACTAGCAGCTAAGCCTGGTTTCACCCGGTCTGTTTGGTGATCCGGCTGTGATCGTTTTCGGTTAGGCATTATCTATAACAGCGTTTCTCACCTTTATCATTTCGGGTTCCCTGTTTCGATTGGAGCCTCCAGCCGTATGAGGGCTAGGAAGAAAATACAAACCGCATTCCAATCTATGCACCCGTCTCTACATGTGTGCCATTTTTCACGCGAATCTACCCAGCCGTTTGGCTGTGAACATCAAGACGAAAGAATACAACAATCGCCCATGTCCAATTTATATTATAGATATATATATAGACTATTCAAGAGGAATGTGCTGCGCTGCGCAGACATTTTCTGCTGATGACATTTAACGTGAAAAACATTAATTTTTGCTAGATATATATGGAAAATACTAAGTCGACTATAGGACACTAATTTGAATACAACAATAAATCTACAGAAACTTATCGTATCGAAAAGGCTCTATATTTATTTTATATTGCAATTTGTGAATAATAGTGTCGTTGGTTACAGGTTTCCAAGGTTTATAACATTTTTGGCAGCAAGAAAATCACGGATATACGTCGGTGACAAGTGTACACAGACATACACACACATACAAATATGCATACACGCGTACGCATGTTAGTGTGTGTATATATGTGCGCGTGTATGTGTGTGTGCTTATACATGCATTACATAAATGTAATGTATATAAATAAACAATACACATGCACATACTATATATAAACATTTTATACTTCTACATATATACATACACATATATACGAACATATAATGTGTGTGTATTTCAAAATGTAACTACACGTGGACTACTGGCGATTTTTTCCTCCTTCCTTTTCCTTTGGACTTACCTGTTTTTCCGAAGAAGAGCTATGCTCGAAACATAAAACAACTCTTTTCCTTCTCCGAGCGTCTTATTAATACTTTGCATGCTCTACGTCCTCATGTTGTTTTTTATTGTCTTTTTCTCTGTTTTTTCTCTGTTTTTTGAATAAATTATACACACACACACACACATGCACCCGTATTCTCTGGCGTATTTCCTTCCTTAACGGGACACCGCGTCGGAGGGCTGCTCATTTTTACCAGTTGAGTGGATTGCAGCAACATGAAATGAAGTGTTTGCTCAAGAACACAACGAACGCATCACCCGATCTAGGAATTGAAATCACTATCTTACTCCATGACTCCAACGCCCAAACCACTAAGCCATGCACCTCCACAAAATTGATATGCCATTAAAGAAAAGGAAGTCTATCTGACGACATGAGGGGAACTGTAAACATGTGTTCGCATCTAAATAGGGTTCATATTTTTCCTTAATGGCATATCAGTTTTGAAGGTTATAGCAGTCTTGAGATTATCTTCCTTTATCATTTAGATTTGGTATCTGTTAGCACCAAGCAATTAATCTGAGTCCAGAAGCCGTGATAATTTCAATAAATCGAAAATTAAATTTGTATGATATTTGATTTTCACTTATTAGTCTCTATTCTTTAAAAATATACCACTGTTATCCTTAAAGTATTTTTCTACGCTCATTTTTGTTCCATTCATTCATATAAACATGAACGAAGATCCTAAAGATTCTGCACACCAAAATATTATTAATCTCTACCATGGTATCGAGTACTCTTTTCTCTGACAGTCTGTGCGCGCGCGCGTGTATATATATATATATATATATATATATATATATATATATA
>NC_068984.1:23728054-23728856 GCF_001194135.2 Octopus bimaculoides
ATATATATATATATATATATATATAGATATTTATACGTGTGTGTGTGTGTGTGTGAAGTTATATTTAACGCCTTCGAATATATTCAGACGTGAGGAGAGCTTTCGCTGCGGAAATAGTCCCGGATGAAAATCCTTCGTATAGATAACGTGTTAAAACACATAATAGGCTATGAATGATATCATTAGATCGTAAAGGCATGCGTTTCTGCGTTCTTTTGTGTCATCAGTTACGAGCACCAAATCTATCATTCACTGCCCGATAAGAACGAATTCATTATTATCAGAACAATATACAGTATGTGCATAAAACTAGTCAAGCTAGAATTAAATAAATAATGTCGCACGAAGCAGCAATGAGTAAAATATATTCGTACACAGTCATATTTAACATGTTCGAGAACATTCGGAAATGAGAAGACCGTTGCAGAAATAGTTCCCGGGTGAAAAATTTCTGTTAAACAACATGTGCGAAAATACATATAGAGCTTTTAATGAAATCACTGGATAGTAGGACTGTTGCGATTTTGCGTTTTTCCACGTCTTTTGGTCAATCAATCAGCAAGCTAAGTTTGTTAAAATCCTTTCGCCTCAATTTTGGCCTCATCAATGACATACCCCCTCTACCCCAACTTAGCCATTTGATTGATAAACTAAACGATTAATCAGGCAATGGGTTTGTTAATTAGTTAAATGTTAACTAACTGACTAATAATAATGAAAGAAGTCAAATAGAACGAGTGCGTGTGTTGTATCTCGAGAGAGATACAATATATTTGTGTGTGTGTGTGTACATATATATATA
>NC_068984.1:23729927-23741655 GCF_001194135.2 Octopus bimaculoides
TTGTGTTTTTACACTGTCTAGGGAATGAAGTGATCTTTTATCTTTTACTTGTTTCAGTCATTAGACTGCAGCCTTGCTGGGGTGCCGCCTTGAAGGATTTTAGTCGAACGAATCAACCCCAATAACTTTTTTCTTTAAAACCTGGTACATATTCCATCGGTTCTTTTGTCGAAACGCTAAGCTACGGGGACGTAAACATACCAATACCGGTTGTCAAGCTGGTGATGGGAACAAACAGGCACAAACACACACACCCATATATATACGAGAGGCTTCTTTCAGTTTCCATCTACCAAATCCACTCAAAAGGTTTTGGTCGCCCCGAGGCTATGGTGGAAGACACTTACTTGTCCAAGATGCCACGCAGTGGGACTGAAACCAGAACGATGCGGTTGGGAAACAAACTTCTTACCACACAGCTACGCCTGCGCCTATGATCAATGACAGGTTTCAGTAAATAGTGTTACCTGTATCTCTTTATCATTTTATTTTGCTTTTTCTTTGTCATTGGACTGCGGTCATGCTGGAGTACTGCTGTAAAGTGTTTAGTCGATCTTTTAAAAGTGTGACGCTTATATCGGTGAATTTTATCGAACCGTTAGATTACGGAGACGTAAGCAAACCAACACCTGTTGTCAAGCGGTGATGGACAAACACACACGACGATCTTCCAGGCAATTTCCGACTACCATAAAGGCGGCGAGCTGGCAGAAACGTTAGCACGCCGGGCGAAATGCTTAGCAGTATTTCGTCTGTCTTTATGTTCTGAGTTCAAATTCCGCCGAGGTCGACTTTGCCTTTCATCCTTTCGCGGTCGATAAATTAAGTACCAGTTGTGTACTGGGGTTGATTTAATCGACTGGCCTCTTCCCCCAAAATTTCAGGCCTTGTGCCTAGAGTAGAAAAGAATTTCCGTCTACCAAGTCACTCACAGGGTATTGGCCGGTCAGTGGCTATACTAGAAGGCGCTTGTCCACGGTACTGCACAGTGGGACTGAACTCAAAACCTCAGCCATGTGTATACAAGTGTTGGATATCTATTTACAAATCAATTATTTCCAACATAAGTGCAAGGATAAAAATTTAGGTTGATGGAGCGGAGCTAATCTATTCCACACCGACCACACTATTTGATGTGATCTAGACCGCACTAGTTGATGTCATCTACCACTGAAGAGTAATAAGGACTTGACCTGGTTGGGAATTGAACTCAGAACTTAAACATTTGGAACAAATGCTGCGAACCAATCAACTGTCCTGTCTATACGCAAAATGATGATACCACCTGTTTGGTTTATTTTCCCTTCAAATATTGATAATTTTTTTTATCCAAATAAATTAAGCATCAGACCACCAGCACATGGCTGGTGAGTTCATACAGTGCAAGCGTTTCTTCATCTCAATGCGTTGTATACTTTAACATAGGTATATATCTGAGTTTAATATAGCTGTCGCAAACATCCTATTCGTACTAGCATCCTGTTCAGATGTATTTTCTTAAGCTGCTTAATTTCGCACCAACCGGAATTAAGCACAGATTCGATGAATACTAGAGGCTAAGAAAATTGATTAACATAACCAATCAGATACTGCTTAGTAAGATCACTGCAACACCTTCTACAATAATTAATGTATATGGCCGCTTTGTTAAAGAATGAAGATAGCTGAAACAGCAGTGTTTATAACTAACGTGTTTACTTGAATACAATGCAATTTCGAATATAATGAGATGTCCACATTTTGTACCTAAAAAATCAATAACAAATTTTATTCTCTTATCACTTTTTTGCACTCGAGTACAATGCTATCTCCAGTTTTAAATTATTAAATGTCTTGCATTATTCACGAGTAAACATGGTAATTATTTTACAGAATTTAATTTTGTCTCTTATGTTTTGAGTTCATATCCGGTTATGACCAATACCGGCTTTGATTTCGTCGATCTTGATAAAATAAATGTACTTCTTTCGTTTCCACTGAAAATGTCCTCTTGCTTTATGTTTACCTGACCTTGTACTGATTCAAAAGAAATTATGTTTTGTGTTGGCAAATTGAGAGAGGATCCGGTTTCAGTTTATGCTTGAAGACATTTTTCACTATCCACAAATGAAGCTGAGAAGAAAATTGCTGATTCCTACCATCTTTTTTTTTTTTTTTTATATAGTTTTCATTTTTCTAAGAAAATTCCAAATAATAGATTTAAATATTGGTAACACTTCTTACTCAACTTCAGGTACATCGTTCTCAAAATTATCTTTCTTCGGATATCCATTTTGTGGCACTTCATCAACATCATCGTCTATAACAACAATAACAATAATCCTTGGACATTACTGTCATGAGACTTACACGACCAGATACACAGTTTCTGGGACGTATAAGCAACTGAAATCACAACATATTCCCCTAAACAAGACGTCAGTCCGTTGTAGCATCACTCATAAACATCAGTGTAGACTGGAGCAACGTGAAATGAAAAATTTTGCCCCCAAAACACAACGCATCGTCCTGCGCAGGATTGAAACCACGTTCTTGCTATCGTAAATAGAACACGCTAACTACTAGGCCGCTCGCTTTCACTACAATAACGCTTTTTTTTGTGCTTCATTTAAACCCGAAAACTTATGGCAGATGCATTTGAAAGAGTCTCCATATTTGTTAAGAGTTTCAACACTTTTTCATGACTCCTATGTTTAAGTAAAATAGAAGTTAAATAAAATATAATAAGTCTTTATGTGTCTACAAGAAGACTTGCAATAATATTATTACAATCTGGCAAAATCTTATTCCTTGGCTTTTACTATTTTTTGTATAAATAAAGCGACGAGCTGGCAGAATCGTTAGCGCGCCGGGAAAAATGCTTAGCGGCATTTCGTCCGTCTTTACGTCCTGAGTTCGAAATTCCGCCGAAGTCGACTTTACTTTTCATTCTTTCGGGGTCTATAAAATGAGTATCAGTTGAGTACTGGGGTCAATCTAATTGACTTATCCGCTTCCCTGAACTTGCTAGCCTTGTGCCAAAATTTGAGATCAATACTTTCTATATAAATACGGCATAGGGGCTGAAGCACTGGAAGTAAAAGGGGAGTTAGTGGATAATGCGCCGGACGCGGGGAGGCAAGTGACATTAAGTGACAAAGCAGGGCGGGGGCGGAAGAGGCTTGACAGATTTTTTTAGACAGGGAACCGGCCAGAACGGATATGTTGACGGGGTTCTTAGCTTCTGGTCAGCAGTTTAAGGTAGAAAGAGTCTCTGGGTCGTACAACTGCTAGTCGACTGCCCTCTTCGTAATTTGACTTCACTTGACCTCTCACATCCGGTGCATCATCTACTATACTACAATAAAATGACATACCTTAACTATTATAAACTTTAAACATAGACGACGTTTGTGTAATCACAATGAAATCTAAATAGGTGAGCTACTACTTTTTAATCAATGAACTCGTTGCTGACAACAAATCCATAAATGGCTTGCGCAGCTCACACAAGCCATTTATCTACACCTAGTTTCTTAGTGATCATTAAACTACACAGCGTAGTATTTCATAATATCTATCTCCATGTTCTATGTATAATGGTTGTTCTTTACTAAGAACTTCTGTAATTGTCTTATTAGGACGAGGGCATCAGTGGTAGTCCGTTCTGTCACAGACCCAAGTTGCATCTCGTCTAAGTTATTTTTATTCCAAACTATTTGTGTTATAACATTTTATGTTATCTTCACAACCTGGTCCTCTGTAGATGTTTCTTTCTAATGTATTTATCATTGAAGAAATTGATGATGAAACTTTTATGCCAGCTATTAGGAATGGTCCCCTCTCTATACTACCTGATAGACTATGCATGCGACTAATCCTTGTCTCGTTTCGCTGGATACTTCTTGTATCTCAGCAACTATCCCTGATAGTCTAACTCTTTTCACAAGCTTCAGAGCATTCTTGACATTCTGACAACAGCCAATTTCAACAGCAGGTTCATCTGTTGGATCTACTGTGGGTAGTCCCTCTCTCTCTCTCTACTGTATATTCTCCTCATTCGGCAAGCTCTCGTTGTAGCATTCCCTTCAGCTCCTTCTCGGCGTTAGTGAGGGCGAGTGTGCTGCTGATTTATACTGAAACACTGTTTGCAATACGGACTACCTTACATCTCTGATCCTCACATCGCGGAATAGTGATAAATCTCTTACTCCTCTCACTGCTAATTATATTTGATGGTTAGCTTCTCTTCTTTTTTTTTTTTACGGGGTCAATAAAATAAAGTACTTATCGAGTGCCGTAATGGATGTAATCGACTAAATCTTCTCCCTACAACTGTTGGTCTTGCGCCAAAATTTGAAACCATTAATTGCCCAACTTATAAACTCACTATTACTTAGATCATATGTAAACCTACTAGACCAGTTCGCACATAAACGCCTTCTTGGCAGCTAATTCTATCGATAGTGTAAATTTGTCTATCCAAATAGTATTTTGTAAGATTTGGTAGTAAATATGTAGCAGAATGCTGTGTTTCATATGAAATGTAACTCTCACACAATGTATCTTGATAACGTCATTCAAATAAGTTAGTGTCTTGTTACTAAAACTGGCCCGTCAAATGACTGTACTTTCAACCGTTTGTAATTTTGATACCACATTGTCAGTTATTTTAGAATTTAGGTCTGGAGCTTACTTTTGACTGACTAAAATGTATTAACAGAGGCCAAATACATCATCTAACCAGCGGGCATTTGTATTTGAAAACGACTCCAAGCTACTCGTCCTCTTAGTTCACATCTGTCACTTAATCTCTTTCTTTATTTATCAAACAATAACCTCATAAACCAGATGCAAATGAAACATGTCACTGACCAGGTCGCATTTGGTGCGACGAAAATTTTGATGCCAAATAAAATGTTTAAATGAAGTTAACAGTCTTTGTGTGTTTTTGAATGGCTAATCTGTATCTTCGACCCTGCAATCGTCTTTATAATTTTATTATTTTTTACTTCTCACACACTATGCAAAAAAAACCTTTTTACACTTACACTTTGAAATTACATTTCAACATGGTATTTTTTAAACAATAACCTTTGAACTCTGTCCTTCGAGACATAATCATTTCTCAGTTGTTTGCAAAAACAATTTTCAATATGTTTCTGGTATTTGAACATATTTTCTTTGACTGAACTTTCTGAATGTGGTCGGATTATTATATAAACCTCTGCATTAATATTATTTTAATGATATTAACATGCTTGCATTAAATAGATTTTGGGATTCTTTTCCTTATAAGAGTCATTTTTCTTTCTTATCATCATCATCATTGTTGCTTCATGAGAGTAACTGCATTGGTATGTTGTTTTTACCCAACTTTCGAATAAACAACCCAATTAACCTAAGCGCGTTTGCCCACTCCTTCATTTCGTCATACATTTCATCGTTTTACTTGTTTTTTTTTGTTTTTTAAAGTTCTTCTAAAAATATGATTTAAATTAACTTTATTGGATGAACTAAAAAAAAAAACAACGTCGGCTGTTTGCACTTTGGTGAAGCCATTTTCGTAATTTAGACAAACCATTCGTATCAGGGGTGGTTATGAAATATGAATATATGCGTCAATAAAATAATATTCTAGACAGGATTAGTATTTAAGCTAGCATTGCTGAAGGATTAATATTCAGCATGGAAAAAAATTCTATTGAAATTTTAAGGACACAATGTGTTTGTGTACTTAAAACTCATTCAATGAAAATAAAGAAAAACAATACAAACACACACACACACACACATCATACACTCACTAACAAACATATGTTGTTTACTTTTAAGTATAAAAGCATAAGAGTGCTCAATACTCTCCTAGAAGTGTAGATTTTGAAACAAGTTTGTTTTATGTAAGGTAAAAAAAGACTACACAACTGATCTACAGTTTCGTTCAATCGGTCATTTACTCTACACATCAATAAATTGAGAAGTGACGATTGATAACATGTGAACAGTTTAAAGGACATTCGGCGTGTTTTCAGATAATCATGTTGTTTCTGAGGAAATTTGCTGTTCATCATTTACCAGGAGTCTGTATTGAAGTTCATGAGTAGAAACCTAGGCTTATCCTAGCATGTCGGAATAAGTTCAGTTGTTTTGTTTAGAAGTGGACTGGGGATATGAATGATAGGGAATTTCTCTGTAAGACCAGTCACAGTAGACCAATGCATTACTGAACGTTGGTGCCTTGTCTTGCAATTTCCAAGTAACGTTCGTGGTTCTCCCCAATTTCTTTAAGACTGGGCTTTCTCTTCATGGATACATCAACTCTGATCTGTTGTTAATTCATGACAAAATTTAAATATATTGAGTACTTCTCTAATAACTGGGATGATGTTATTGCTACACAAACATCTTAGATAACATATTAAAAAATCCATGTGGCTGACTGGCAAGGGTTCATTCTCCATTATGTTACAACTACTTGCCCAGAGGCGCCCAACCTCTTCTATCGCCGTTACAGTAGAATTACTGGTATAGAGAGACATGCTGTCCGTGTTTTCCGTACCAATAGGCGTTAATTTCTCTAATGCTCCTCTAAACTAAGTTTTTGCTTGCCCCTGTCGACCTACTTAGAACATCTTGTTTCTCTTTCATCATCCCATTTGTGTATCACTTGGCTGATCTCATACTAAACATTTTACTTAATCATTCCCAAATAGAAATGCAGCCTTCTATAATTCCTTTCGCAACCAGGTTATGTTTACTTGCAGATGCAGACACTGACAAATAGATATCCACTGGCTTAGTAAGGCCTACAAAGGTCATCTTTCAAGTATAATTTTTTTAAAATGGCATTTTATAAAGATATCGTAACATGTTTGCTTGGATATGAAGCAGATGCCTTATCTAGTGCAATACCAAGACCAATTACAAATCAACTAATAGCATAATGAGAATAAGATTAAAATATATATTAAAATGCATACATATGTATATGGAACAATGTTTCTTCCAAGTCTGTGCATGTTTTGCAATCAGCAATGCACAAAATGAATTAAAAGGCGCACTGGAAATTAATGCTAATCTAAGAAGTTAATTGCCTAAAATAACTTAGTAATTAGTAACAGCTTTATTAATTATTATGATTTTTTATATTACTTATACATTAGCGCGTACATATTTTTGTCAGATAAAGCAAAAGTCTGTACTCCATAAGATTTTTTGCGCACACTGACTACTAAAAAGCTAGAGAAACATTAGTAACTACATATATTTAGTCACATTGTCATATTAAGACTGACTCGTTGTTAGACCTCAATGATATGGTTCCATATACATTTCTTTTTCATAATCCCTTCTGAACTGGTACGGCAGTAATTAAAGCTGGGCAATGAATTTTGTAACAGTATGTAAATGAGTTGTGTATAGACCAAGCTTGTTACTTTTTTAAAAGTAGCTAACTGCTTCTAACGTTCAGCAGTATAGGAGGGAAAGAACCCTGAAGGGCTATATGTTAGTGAAACCAATAGATTCGATCCCCATGCTAAGCTTTCAATAAATAAACAAATAAATTAATAAATGAATAAAAAAAAATAAAGCAACAAAAATTATGTAGTATAACTATGGACCAAATTTTATTGTTGAGTTCTAACATTGACAAACAACCACATTGGTAACTTAATGTTTAAAATATATGAATATTACAGTTGATGAAAATGTGTTGTAAGACGGAACACCATGATTGTGACATTTTATTAAGATCAGTCTGATCTACCGTATGTAGGACATCGAGCTAACAAAAGAACTTATAAGTGGTTGTTGGAGCTGGTAAAAATAGTTACAAAATTACATACCATCGTCTTGAAAAAGAAAGAACATCCCAGATATACAATGTGTAAGGGAAGGGTATAATGGTTATAGCTGGAACACCTTTGACCATAAGTCTGTTCAGTTGAGAGCTGAACATCACGGGAAGAAGAAGAAGAAGAAGAAGAAGAAGAAGAAGAAGAAGGAGGAGGAGGAGGACAATAACAACAATTCTGCAGTGAAATTTGTAATGAAGCAATAAAATTATTCTATGTTTTTGAATAAATTTTTAGTGTTATTTTGATATCATTCTATGACTAAGATTCAAAAAGATGCGTTAAACATCCAAAACAGACTGGATATTTTTTGACGACCCTGGACACCGCATTTAAAGATTGATTTTTAGTCAATTTTATCAACCCCAGGATTTAATCTGTTTTTCATTTTATCGATGTCTATTTACTGAATGGCTTAGTTCACCTTTCAAGTGACGTCAACGCATCTTTTCTTATAACATTTTTGACACTCACTACATTACATATGGTAAGACAAACTTAACTATTGTTTTTCACGCAGATGGCGTCTTTGAGTAATTAATCTCGGTAATTAATTTTTCAAAATTATGCTAATTTTTCTCCTACTCGTCGCTAATTATTGGACATATGACGCATGCATAATGGTTTTCATATTAGTTTCATATAGGCAATATCTGTGCTTTGCTGATGAGATCTAATAAAACCAGAGCATGTCTGTAGTAGTTTATTGTACTTGTCGAAATTATTAATTTAGGTTGCTTTCAGAAGCTCTCCAGTGGTACCTCCAGCCAATATTGTACATTTTGCTTGCATGCCAGGAATTTCGCTTCGCTTCTACATCTTTCTATTTCGGTATAACGATCATTGTTTTTACATTAAAACGATCATTCTGTTGAAAGAGCATTGAGTGAAACAAGTAAATGTTATTATATAGGATGTGGTAAAGCTATTCCAAAGACCTTGTCTTCGGTGATGTGCAAGGCTGGCGCTAGGCAAACCTTAACCATCTTCCAGAGCACTAAAATCAAGGAGCACCACGCAAAATCTCAACAAAATTCTTAATCCAACTAAAAACACAAGGTCATTGATTTGGTCTGAGTTATCAGTTGATTAAATTGACTTCGGTATTTCACTGGTAAATATATGAGAGGAAGCGAAGCAAAGTTGACCTGAGTGGGACTTGAGCACAAAATGCAAATAACAAATACTGCAATTGTATTTTGTCCGACGCTCAATCAATTCTGAAACCCGGTACTCTTTAAAAAAAAGGAAAAAGAAAAAACATGTAACTTGAAGAGAGCAGGTGTGATCACTTATGGGTCAGAAAAAAAATAGAGGACAAGAATAGGCTAGAGTTGGGTGGGGGAGACGAGAGGTTTTTGTGATGTACGACTTAATACATAATTTGACAGGAAATATTTCAAATCGTCTCGTACGGACGCATTTGGAGATATGTTTCATCGCAAATCGATACATTTGTTGCAAAAAAAAAAAAAAAAAAAAAAATCAAAGATATTCTTTACTCTAGGCACAAGGCCCAAAATTCTTGGGAAGGGGGCCAGCCGATTAGACCGACCCGAGTATGCAACCGGTACTTAATTTTTTATTTTTCGCCTGTATTTTGCTGCTGATGCAGCAGGTACAAAGAGAATAACGACTGGTGTAAACTGTGGGAAAAGATTAGAAACGGTGGTACACTCGTTATAGCTTGGATAATGGGGCAGACATTGGAAAGCTGGGAGGAGAGCTACACCTTACTTGGCTGGCTTAGGCCCTGGATACACTGATCCAGCCCTAGCGACGTGGGGGTGACATGAATTTTAATTTCAGATATCTATCTATCTATCTATCTATCTATCTATCTATCTGACTGACTGCCTGTCTGTCTTTTATCTTATACTTGTTTCAGTCATTGGATTGCAGCCATGCTGGGGCACCACCTTGAAGAATTTTAGTCGAAACGATAGACCCAAGTACTTATTTTACTTTTATGTCTGGTACTCATTCTATCGGCCTCTTTTACCGAACCGCTAACAAACCAACAGTAGTTGTCAAATGGAGTGGGACACGGGGACACGCACGCACGCACACACGCACACACGTACACATACACACAACGGGTTTCCACACAATTTCCGTCTTCCAGATTTCACTGACAAAGGTATTGCACACGGTGCCGCGTCGTGGAACTGAACTCGAAATCGCGTGGTTGCGAAGCGAGCTTCTTAAGCACACTGTCAAGTCTGCGCCCATCTGTTTATTCATTATTTTATGTCACTAGGACTAAATGATACATCATTACTTATATTTATAAGACATTTAGCATCACATTACTAACCATAGCAGATGCGTGGATCAAGTGATTCGGTGAATACTGTCGCACGTAACTAGTTTAATTGGTTTGCTAGACTGTTATTATTTAGGCTCGAATTAGTTCTGATTGAGCAGATCTGTCATGAATGGCATTCCATCCGTGACAATATGACTTTTTATATGCTTTATATATATAAGATGATAAGGTATGTTATGAGTGAGATTTGACTGCTCTTTCTGGCAGAATGAGCGACTTCATATTGTACGTCCATATGATGTTGCGGGAGATAACTAGGTTAAGCTATCTGGTAAACGTTATTGTATATATATATATATATATATATATATATATATATATATATATATCTATATATATATATATATATATATATATACAAGTGAACATATAGAAGTTATCGTTCACTAGCGAGTTAATTAGACACATATACGTACGTATGTATGTATGTATGTATGTATGTATGTATGTATGTATGTATGTATGTATGTAGTAGTAATAGAAGTAGTAGTAGTAGTAGTAGTAGTAGTAGTAGATAAGTAGGTTAAGTGGCTCTTTAGATATGGCAGTGTACATATAAATATGAGATAATGTTTTTATTGACGGTACTTAAAATAAAATAACTACTGATATTAGCCCAATGTCTATGAAGATATTATCTTAACACAAACTGTATGTCTTTATATATGATGAATTTATTATACGTTCTCGCGATAACAGTATGAATTACACAGATAATTACTTCTATAAATAATGTCTGTTAATAATGTTATTAGTTAGTAATGTTATTAGTTTTCGGACCATTAACGTCATCTTGGAAATGTACAATTATAACGGACGAGATTCGAACTAAGAACCGTTATTAAAAGAAAAAAAAAAAAGAAGAAAGGAAATCCAAAGTAGGAGTAGTAACATTTACATTCACTATATCACTGATGTAGCAAATTTTAGTTTAGAAATAACCATGCTCTATCCAGTCTGTTAATCCGTTGCATGTTACTCTTTTACTTGTTTCAGTCATTTGACTGCAGCCATGGTGGAGAAAATCGACCCCCAGGACTTATTTTTTCGTAAGCCTAGTACTTGTTCTATCGGTCCCTTTTTGCCGAACCGCTAAGTTACGGGTTACGGGGACGTAAACACACCAGCATCGGTTGTCAAGCGATGTGGGGGGGGGGGAAACACAGACACAAACACACATACATATATATCAGATTCGTGTTTGGCCGTACGGCTTTTTAATGTTGTTTTCACTGTCCATTTTTTCGTGTCTTGGTTTGTGTTTGCCACCTTGGAATCCTCTGTTTAGTGGGTCGATCCACTACTCAGGAAGAGACTATTCTGGAGTACGTTCTGCCTTATCTTCGAAACATCTAGTTAGAATAGAGGCAGCTGACGAAGGATTAATTCCAAGTGGCTATCTGTTTTCCTATGTGTTCTTTCCGTTGTCTGTATTTCATTTTTCTAACGTCCTGTACACTGATATGCATCTATATACACATGTAGATGTAAGTATGTACATATATGTGGGTATACATGCATACATATTCTTTGTATTATATGTACATATATATATATATATATA
>NC_068984.1:23741777-23746085 GCF_001194135.2 Octopus bimaculoides
TGGGAATGAACCTGGAACCATGTGGTTGGTAAGCAAGCTACTTACCACACAGTCACTCCTGCGCCTTAATTTCATGATATCTAATTGATAAGAATAGGCGAAATGCTTAGCGGTAATTTCGTCTGCCGTTACGTTCTGAGTTCAAATTCCACCGAGATCGACTTTGCTTTTCATCCTTTCGGGGTCGATAAATTAAGTACCAGTTGCGTACTGGAGTCGATCTAATCGACTGGCCTCCTCCCCAAAATTTTTGGGTCTTATGCCTAGAGTAGAAAAGAATAATAAGCACACGCACTGGTTCGGTCCTTTATTATTGTTATTGTTCGTGTTGTTATTTCATGGCATTGTCCAATCTCTTCAGTGAGACATCTTTCTACTTCTATTTCTTTTGAACCTATGTTCCAGCGTTGGGATTTGTCCGAGATGAGTATGTGAGTGTGTATATGTCTGTATGTGTGTATGTTTAAACGTGTGTGCATCCGTGTGTGTGTGTTTTAAATACTGACGTATGTCATTGTTATATACATAAGATAGCTGTTTTGCTTTTCTATTTGTTTTCTACGCAAACGCACGCGTTCATCCATATGACGTTTCTCTCAAAGACAGTTAAACCGTCTTCTTTGTTTGATTAATGTTGAATAAATTGATGTCTATCTGCGCGTGCGTATGAGCATGCGTATGCGTGCGCGCGTGTCCGTGTGTGTATAGGAAGGCATGTGAGCACGAGCGTGCGTCTGTTTGTGTGTCCGTGTGTGAGCATGTGTCTGTGTCTTAGTGTGTCTTTACGCTTTATTGAGTCGGAATACTATTCGCAATCTCGAGGTTTTGAGTTAAAATTTGTTCGAGGTCAATAAATTAAGGTCCAGTGATATCGTAGTAGAATCCGGAATATCAAGGAAGATATTCACATTTATAGTGGTTGCCTGTATGTCAGAATTTTAATATGTGATTTTGTGTTTTACACGAACCCTCAAATGTGACTGATAATCAGAAGCGGGAGAAAATCCATTGGAAAGACTCAAAAGATTTTGGACAGTAGATTGCTTTTGAACACAATGAAACTTCTTGTTGCTTTGTCCGGACCCATAGAATACTTCAAATCACATTGTAGCTAATGCGATCACTTAATTTTTAAACCATCATAATACTTAGAGTAGTGAACAAACTACAACTGCTGCAAATAAGGAGGCTTGGATCATCGATAGTTAAGTGTTTTGATTATCATAGACAAAGCATCGAAACAGGGTTAGGAACTGTAAAAGCTTTAGCCGGTAGAATGACGCTGAACCAATAAATTTGAAGAAGTTAATTAGTTATTAACACTAACGTGGTAAAGGCAAGGAAAAATATTAGTTCAATGACATTAATGTAATCTGAAATTGGCAAGTACAGACAACAATTTCGGATATATGTTCCAGCATTATTATCGCTCTTCGGATATGTTTCAGAATTATTATCGCGAAATACAGCCTCCTTCGTACTTGCCGGATTAGCGATTAGAGAATCACTATACTGATGTACAATAATGTAAATGAGTAGACGTAAAAAATGTGCAAATTAAGTGAAAGAAAACTAGACAGGAAAAACATCTGCACGAAAAACAGCAGTGAAGTTAATACCGTTATATTTCATATGATGGGGTAAAAATCAACTGAATTAGTAATAGATATAGGTTACGAGAAAAAAAAAAAGAAGAAAAAGTTAGCAACATAAGCTCAATGATTAATATTAGTTTGATTTGATATCAGAAAGTAGGGGTAGCAATATTAGAGATGTTTTAGACATCCTCAGTAAAACATTATTTTATCCGCTTTTGCCAGATTAGTGATACTTGAGCCGATGATTTCTATCAACCATTTAATTAAATAGATTTGTTTCCTTATTACATTAAATATAACGACCTTAACTAGACTATTATTTTTTGTGTGGATAACGATCCACACAAACCCTAACCCTAACCCTAACCCTAACCCTAACCCTTGATAATTTCCTTCAGTCATTATGATAACTTTTGATGCTTAAGAGTGTACATTATTGTACATTAATATAGTCTTTGTTTTTTTTACTAACTTAACAAGGACGGAAAATTTTGATTCGCTGAGGAGGTTTGATAGTACTGAAACATGCAGGTTGTCATCCGTACTTGCCAAGCTGAGATTGAATATTAGTCATTGAACTAATATTTTCTTCTCTTTACCACATAAGTGTTATTAATTAGATTTTCCCTCACTTCATTAACTATAATGGCGTAAAGCCAATCTGGATACACTTACTGTATCAAAAACAACAACAACAACAACAACAACAACAACAACAGCTACTACTACTACTACTACTACTACTACTACTACTACTACTACTACTACTACTACTACTACTACTACTACTACAGTAAATAAAAACATCAAAACTACAAGTAAACAAACATAGAAATCGGTTTGTGGTTTTAATGGATAGTATTGTCCATAAATTACTGAAGTGTGACGGAATGCATCTCGTTCTTCTTGTGTGTGTCATGTTAGATGTTATTTTATACGTTTGCGGGCGACAATGTCTTAGATCGTCAGCCATTGTTAAGTTTATTGTGAATGTGATTTTATAAATCTAGTTTATTACAGGATATAATTTATAGTTGCAAATAATTGATTTAACAGTTGACCTGCACCTAGTTTAATGAAAATAGCTATTCAACTGTGTTGTAAAAACTTCAATATTTCCATCAAACATATGACCGAATTTATGGTCCTTTGATCTCAAGATCGTTTAATAAAAAAAGGAGAGAATAAAATTAAACAAACAAAAACCAACAACAGAAAGTAAGAGGCTAGTTTTTGTTGTTTTGTATCGTTTCCCAATTTTCATTCATTTTTTTCCCCCTCCGTTAGTATCAAGGTAACTCAGTACAAGAATATTTTTTATAATCAAATTTGAATACCTCATTTTCTCTATGTTGACTACTTGTTTTAATAGAATGAGAGGTAAGTTACTGGGGAGTTGAGAACGCGCCATAGTTTCGATTTCTAGCTGAATCAATTTCAGCTTAACTTAGAATGTTAATTTTGTTGTCTGGGGAGAGTCATTTTCTTATTGTGCCTTAAAATTTAACACAAAGTGGAAATTTTACCGGTGAGTGTGTTAAATTTTAAGGCACAATAAGAAAATGACTCTCCCCAGACACAACAGAATATGCTTCAACACACGAAATCACATAAAAAAATCTTGCAAACCAAATCCAAAAACGAAATTAGAATGTTAATGGATTTTGAAAAGCAAGAAGTTTTCAGTAATATTCTTCTCTTCTGGAAATCTATATGCTAAAAATGATTCAGTCGGCGGAGAACAAACAGTGCGTATGATCTTTACATGCCACATAGTGAAGTGCATTAAATGTTCTTGACCATTGCAATAATGAAATAACAACGAAATAGGGAGGACACAGTTTGATTACTTTTTATCCTTTACTTGTTTTAGTCATTGGATTGCGACCATACTGAGGCACCGTCATCAAGAGTTTTAGTCGAACAGATCGTTCCCAGTACTCATTTTTACACCTGATACTTATTCTATTGGTCGTTTTTGTCGCACCGCTAGTTTTAGGGACGTAAAGAAGCCAACACCGGTTGTGAAGCTGGGAAGGGGTGTACAAACACGGACACAAACATACACACATGTTTAGACGACGGTCTTCCACACAGTTTCCGTCTACCAAATTCATCCACAAGGAATTAGTTGGCCAGGCTATATATATAGTAGGACACACCTGCATAAGGTGTTGCATTGTGGGACTGAATCCGAAACAACGTGGCTGCAATGCGAGCTGCTTAACCACGCAGCCATGTGTGATAGAATGTGTTTAGTACTGACGTACTAAAATATATCTTTCTTTCGTTTACAGTAAAAATTTCGGCGCTAATGCTATTTTGCACCTCTCCTTGAAAAATGCATTTAAAAAGAAAAAAAATTTCGGATTCCTACGTTTTAGATGACGGAGATTACGAATATGCACTCCCATTTGAAATTTTGAACTTTTTCAAAATTTTTTTTCAAAATTTTTTTCCTGTTCTAGACGACGAAAATTCCGAATATGCCAGAAACCACGTTTTCAAAATTTTAAATTCAATAAGCATGTAGATATGTGTATAAAGAGAAAGATGGATATGAATGTCTTCCTGGGGCTAAAAACAACAGTAACACCGTCTTCTATAGGACCGCCACATTTAGTTGACAAATATATTATTTAAGGCAAACACAAGTAAAACGCAAATTCTTTTCACTTTAATGTTTTTATATGTATTTAATTTCGATTTG
>NC_068984.1:23746459-23751210 GCF_001194135.2 Octopus bimaculoides
ATGTGTGATAGAATGTGTTTAGTACTGACGTACTAAAATATATCTTTCTTTCGTTTACAGTAAAAATTTCGGCGCTAATGCTATTTTGCACCTCTCCTTGAAAAATGCATTTAAAAAGAAAAAAGCAAAACGAAGGTATGGAAATTAAATACGCTTTACACCGCTTAATCAGCCAAAGGAGTAAATATAAACAACTGAATACTTGTCAGTGATTGGTTGAAATTATCGAAATAAGACAATTTTTTACATGAAATAAATTCGAATACAAAAATATTTTTCTGTTCTATAACACAAAATAGATAAGTATACGAAGTTTGAAAGTCTTTCGGTACCAAAAACACTACGTAAAACATTAATGAAAAATGTGGCCCCCGTTTTAAAAAAGATTCCCGAGCTATTTAGTTGTACTTTGTGGCTAAGCTTACAGTTCATTTTTTAAATTTCATTGTGTCAGCAGAAACGATTGGATTTCGTGTTTATTTCATATAAAATATATTTTCACATCCGTGAGTTATTGTGGTTGTCGACACATTTTGGAAATTATCGAGTCGGTGTGCAGAAATTTGTTCGTTTATCAACGATGTAAGCTTATTTTGTACATTGTTCGTTTAAGTCAGCGAGCTGGCAGAATCATCAGCACGCCGGACAAAATGCTTAGCTCTATTTCGTCCGTCTTTAAATTCTGAGTTCGATTTCTGCTCAACTGTACTTATTTTATCGACCCCGAAAGGATGAAAGGCAAATTCGACCTCGGTGAAATCCACAACGTAAGGACGGATGAAATGCCGCTAAGCATTTTGTCCGGTGCGCTAACAATTCTGCCAGCCCTTAGCTATTCATTATATTGTTCATTATTAAGTACCAACCGTGACCATTCCAGTGCAGTAAAAACATTTTATTCCTGGATATGCGTTACTGAAATTAGGATATATTTAACGTCACCATTGCATCTTGTATGCCATCAAATGCGGTAATTACTGTCAGTGGCGATTAACAAAATGGTGTTTAAATTCGTATTAATCCAGAAATTTCTATTAAATCACATCTAGGGAAACACCGTGAGCAATAAATTTCTGTTACGATGATTATTTATCACTAACCCACCCCCCACCTCCCACCCACAAATCAGATCCAGTAGGCTGCCAGCCTGGATATCACTTCCCTCTCTTACACACCTGTACCTTCTGAGATAAGTTATATCTCCTCGGCATTCCTATAGTATAGAGTTGAAAATTATCTAGTGTACCAAAACCGTAATTTCTTCCGATCTGTATGTTTCCAGTGTCGCAGATTAAGAATCTGCAGAAAGGGGATGGTTTGCTCCCTTTTTACCCTAAATTTTCTTTTGAATTCTGTTCTTTTTTCAGATTTATGTCTTAATCATCTGCGATTACGATTCTCAAAAATTATACGTATTATAAATCCGAAAAAAAAAAAAAAAGAATGTTTGTTATGGCATATGTCGTTATACATCTATGGAATGGCTTTATCTATCGTTTCTGTCGCAGAAAAAAAAGACAAAAAGCAAGAACAAAACAAAACTACTCTGCTGCTATATTTGTTAGTAAGTTCCCATTTCACTGCGATAGTTTAGTTTTCTTTCTATCTCATTTCTTTTCAGTTCAATTGTCATATCTTCTGGTTTTCACTTTCATTTCTATCGCGTTTTAAACTTTTTTAAAGCCTAAAATAGTGCACGATCTAGCTTATATAAATCAACTACTATTCGGAATTGTGAATGATACTTAATTCCGATTTGACAAGCAAATATACTAACACGTTGTAGAATTATTCATGGGATCGAGTGTCTCCGGTTTACTAGTGATATGGCACATGAACATACTGGAGCGTGAAGTACTCAGTACGTGCTACTCTTGCGCTTTCTATACATTTGTTACGGCATAAACATAGAATATAAATTTACTTTCTTCCAATCTTACATCGTTAAGTAGCTTATATTATCTTCCTATTTAACTACTGAGCCGGCAATGCTGCAGATAAATTGTAAGACATTTGTAGAGTTTCATTCAATGAATAAATATTGTATTAGCAACGAAACAGAAAGAAACGACTAGAATTATACGCTCCGTAGTAGCCGGGTAGCTGTATTATCACTTGTTCAATTTCTTTATTGTCCACAAGGGGCTAAACATAGAGAGGACAAACAAAGGGGTTAAGTCGATTACATCGACCCAGTGCGTAACTGGTACTTAATTTATCGACCCCGAAAGGATGAAAGGCAAAGTCGACCTCGGCGGAATTTGAACTCAGAACGTAACGGCAGACGAAATACCGCTAAGCATTTCGCCCGTTATGCTAACGTTTCTGCCAGCTCGCCGCCTAGCTGTATTATCACTTGTTCGATTGCTTAGTCCATAACTTAGCACAAACACTAGACTTTGAAGAAGCTTAATGTTACTTGTTTCAGAAGGTGAGATAACCTAGAGCACACTGTTGTTGTTGTTGGCACTCCGTCGCTTACAACGTCGAGGATTCCAGTTGATCTGATCAAAGGAACAGCCTGCTCGTAAAATTAACGTGCAAGTGGCCGAGCACTCCACAGACACGTGTACCCTTAACGTAGTTCTCGGGGATATTCAGCGTGACACAGTGTGACAAGGCTGACCCTTTGAATTATAGGCACAACAAAAACAGGAAGTAAGAGTGAGAGAAAGTTGTAGGGAAAGAGTACAGCAGGGTTCACCACCATCTCCTGCCGGAGCCTCGTGGAGCTTTAGGTGTTTTCGTTCAATAAACACTCACAACGCCCGGTCTGGGAATCGAAACTGCGATCCTATGACCACGAGTCTGCTGCCCTAACCACTGGGCCATTGCGCCTCCACAGAGCACACTGTAATAATACAAGGAATGGCTTGAACCGCTAACTTTTACTATTACCTTCTTTTACTTTCTACTGGAGGCACAAGGTCTCAGATTTGTTGGGAGGGGACCAGTCGATTACATCGACCTCAGTGTTTTACTGGTACTTAATTTATTGACCCCGAAAGGATTAAAGGCGGAATTTGAACTCAGAAGGTTGCGACAGGCGAAATACCGCTAGTGTTAAATCTTTAGACAAATTGTTTTTCTCTTTAAAGTTTTAGCTTTGCTTCGTGTATAAGTCCAGTTTTTCCAGTTAAAATCAAATATAAAATAGTGTGACTTATGCACAATTGTTTCCTGTGTGGTTCTAAAAGAGGCGAAGAATAATATATATTTGAAGCATACGAATATGGTGTTAGTGAAAATGTTTTTATTATTTTAGTGTTCAAATTTCCGGTTTCGCCGTTGTGTTTCATCTCTCTGAATTCGTTGAAATAAGCCCTATTGATATATCGATGGTTGCATTTGGTCGGAATCAGTTGAATATCATAATTGTCGACTTTGATTTTTCATTCATCCGTCTAGAGTAAATGTAATAAGCATCGGTATTTTATTAAGAGCGAGTCGCTTGCCTATTCTCTGCCTCATTATAAAATTAATCTTGTTTATTCTTGACTTCTCGAGATAGGATTGAAAACCGAATATTTTCCCAAGTCTATCCAGATTAGTTGTTTTGACATTCGTGACCCTTTCTTACAACAAACATTTGTTATAAAAGCTTTATGAAACAACTTCTAATACTCAGCAGTGTTCAGAATTATTGTATTCCTACAGTGATACATGGACAGAAGATAAATTGATTGAATCATCACCAGTAGACAACTAGTACGTGATTTAACGGTCTCAAGTGAAAGAGAAATTAAGTCAACGCCATATATATATGTATAAATATATACTTTTGTTATTTACACCACCTGTCCTCGTCTGTTGTTATTTTTTGTATATTCTCCCATACATATATACATATATATACATATATGTATACATACATACATACACACACACACACATATATATATCCAAGAAAGTTAGGGGTTGTGAATCCAACCCTCTAAGGGATAATATCTATCCAATATACTGCTGGAAGAATACCCAATTATTATTACACTAGTATCTTTTTCATTTTATTACCAAGTGCAATAAATGGGTGCGAGTAAAAAGATATTTTACCATTAATTTATATAGCAATAAGAAAATGGAGGGGAATAGGTGGTATTCATCAACTTTTAGACATTGTATTGTGTGAATTTATCTGTTTATTTGTTAACTAAAAGGACAATAATAACAATATACAAACACATGCGACATATTATGTCATATCAGTAATTAAAAAAGGATATATAGTGACAGAGAATGGGATAATGACTTACAGTTGTTTCAGTCTAGAGGTGACATGCCTCTTTCTATTTATGTAACTCCAGTAAGCAGAAGTTATTAATAGATGAACTAGATGAAATAGAGGTACATGGATGATTCTCTACGCCTCTTCAGAGATTTTATAAAGTTCATTAGGTTAATTTAAAATATAAAAATATAAAAACCGTAAAAACTCATATATATATGCATATGCATACTTTAACATATACATAGATATACATAAATAAACATAAATACATATATGTACATTTAAATGTACATACACAAATGTTCATACATGCACACAAATGAGTTAATTATTATTGATATTATACATGAGGAGGACACATATATATACCCACCCACACATACATACATACATATATACATATACATACACATATATATATACATACATACATGCATACACACACACACACACACACACACACACACACATATATATATATATACATATACATGCATATACATACATACATACACACACACAC
>NC_068984.1:23751740-23753042 GCF_001194135.2 Octopus bimaculoides
TATATATATATATAAACTTAGATAAACTTAGATATGTTTCGACCAAAGATTGGTCCAGGCCATGTCTAACTTAATAGCACCACCTGATAAGATTATCTAAATCCTTTTTACAGTTAAGTTTTGTTTATCATCCATTCAAGTAGTGAGTTCTTATTGAGTGAGTTGTATCCAGGTATGGGTGGCTTGTCTGGTATTCCTTGAAGAAATCTGTCCAGACTCCGTTTAAAGCTGAGAGGATCCTTTTCCTCTTTTATCTGTTTATGTTAAACAGGGCAGAGCCTGTTGAGGAAAAGAAATTATGCCGCAGTGTACCTATATGTTGTGATCCTGAGAGAGAGGGAGAGAGAGAGAGAGAGAGAGAGAGAGATAGATAGAGAGTGAATGAGTGAGTGAGTGAGTGAGAGAGATTCTTACCTGAGGTAACAGGTTACTGCATAAGCGTAAAGGCGCACGCACATACATACATACATACATACATACATACATACATACATAAAATGGAAGAACAACAGACTTGATGCGATGATTTGGGATTGAGAAGAGAAACTGTGCACAGTTGTGGAAATTAGCTGCCCAGCGGATGCTAACATAAAGAGTACAGTGAAAAAGAGAATACCTATGCTGACCTATTGAGAAATCTGCAGTTACTCTACTCAGATTACAAGTTCATGCTTATACTTGTAATTATTGGGGCCCTGGGATATGTAACAAACTGCCTAAATACCAAGCTTGAGAAATTAGGCTTCTCAAAACCAGAAAGGAGAAAGCTAATTCGAAGACTATAGATCCAATCCATCACTGGAACTGTAAAACTTTCCAGAAATTTATCATTTAAATGTATATGAGCATGTCTAGATATGCAACTATATGCATGAGAATATATACATAAAACATACAAATCTGCACATACATACATACATACATACATACATACATACATACATACATATATACTTACAAACAAAAATACCCTGTTGTTGATGTTGAAATTCCAATCAAGGAGCCTTGGATCTAGGTTAGGAACCAATTCTTTCGTTGTTGGCAAGAAATCTCGAAATAAAATTAATAATGACATACATACATACACGCATACATACATACACGCATACATTCATACGTACATACATAGATACATACATACATACATACATACATATACTTACGTGCATACACCCATATACATATATATGTGAATCTGAGTGAGTATGTGAGTGTGTGTATATGTGCTTGAGCGTGTGTTTGCATGTGTACATATGCGTGCGTACGCGCGCTTGCGTGTGTGTGTGTGTGTGTGTGTGTGTG
>NC_068984.1:23753423-23763127 GCF_001194135.2 Octopus bimaculoides
ATATACTTATATATATATATACATATATATAAGTATATGCATATGTATATATATATATGTATGTGTGTGTTTCTGTGTGTTTGTCCTCCTCCCACCATCGCTTGATAACCGAAGCTGGTGTGTTTAGGTCCTCGTAATCTAGCGGTTCGGCAAAGAGGTCCGATACAACGAGTAGTAGGCTTACAAAAAAAAAAAATAAGTCCCGGGGTCTATTTGTTCGACTAAAGGCGGTGCTCCAGCATGGCCGCAGTCAAATGACTGTAACAAATAAAAGTACAAAAGAATAATCTGGCGCACTCGCACACAAATACACGCGTCACATATGCAAATGCACAAGCACACCTATAGATATACATATATCATACACACACATATATATGCACGCAGACAAAGAAGCTCGTATATTTAACGTAAGTCTAGTTGTATTTTTAATTGCATATATCTGAAAACGTTTTGTAATTTCAAACACACGTATAGATATGAACGCACATACGCACAAGACCCTTCGTCCTCTCTTACACACATCATCTTTTCTTTCATCTCTGTAAATCAGCCTACTTAGAAAATGGACTGGGTCCTTTCTTTGAGAATACGTATTACCACGAATGTTTTTCTCGTTATTTCGTAATGTAACTCTTGTAATTTGAAAAACATAATACTACATGTTTAGCGTCGAGATCAGATCTGTTTAACATTCGGGTGTGGTTTACAGTTTCTTTATATATAAGGTCAGATTTTTTTTTAAATCCCACCTCCCACACATCTCCAGTGAATTGTGTTTCAGTTGTCTGTTTAAGGTGAATCATAGTGAATATTTTGACACGTCTTTTCAAGTTTATAGTTTGGCAGTAATTTGTTGCTCGCTAGATAAACAATCAGATGGACAGACAGAGACACAGAGAATCTGTCATACTGTGTTCATAGCCAGGTCCTACTGATAGAAAAAACAGTGGAATAAGATAAATAGATGGTGTTCGCGCCATGTATTCACTTACTATTCACGCGCATGCATGCAGCTACGTAAGTTCACTCACTGGAAAATACGTTTATATCTACAGAAACTCATTCATATAAATATGCTTACGCCCACATAATAACCACAGAATTTTTAATGAATCGATGAGGATGAGTAGTGGGGACAGGCGATGACTGCTAGTGTTAAATAAAGCCTCTATCTTGAAACTGTAGAGACATTCTTCTTTGAGGTGTGACTGTCTAGTCTCAGGTCAGTTCTGATGGAGCAGACCTTCGATCAAAAGCATTCTATGACCAGCCTTCTTTTTAAAGCAGTAGAGTGTAATTTGCCTTGGCTTACATTGGGAACTTCAACTCCTGATGGAGTCGTAGGTATGTAGTCTCGACAGACTATGTGCCTTGGGCATCTTTAAAGCTGGTGGAACCCACCTCTCACTAGTTTTGACCAAAATTGATACCATAGAGAAAGAAAGAGAGAGAGAGTGAGAAAGAGAAAGGGGGTAGAAAGAGACTTTGAAAGAGAGAGAAGAGTTATCTCCAGCACAAGACTAGGATTTATTTATCAAACTCGATAAAAAAATAAAATGGGATCTAGTCTTTCTCATTCGCAAAAGGTTAAGTCAGCCCCAGCTGAATTCGAAACTCGGAACGAAATAGCATGCAATAAATTATCACGTGGCATTGTGATATTTGTGCTATCACTACCAGATTCTTGGATGTCTTTGTTAGAAACCACTTTGTTGAAATCATTCGGATCAAGTTTCCAGCTTCAAGATAATTCGTGATAATGAAAATAATCCAAGTCCCCGATTTGAAGATATTTCCACCCCACGCTCTTCAGTTTCAAAGGCCTTATAAAGAAATCATGAATACTACCTTCCTTCACCACGATAAAAAAAATTTGTTTAATCAGTACAGTGCTCTGTCGTTTCTCTCATCCACTGTTCTTATGTTAACTTTTGCTATCTCTGCATCAAATGTATAAAATTGAAAGAGAAAAAGAAAAAGAAAAAAAAACAAAAAAAACTAACGCCAAACTTAAATCTAACATCTAAACCGCATCCTAACTTCAACACGTTTACACCATCTAAATCCCACCTGTCATCTCTAATTATTCCCAGGGTTTTTACTTCAAGGAAGACAAGTGTAAACTGGAAATAAACTCGTTTACGTTTTGTAAGAGTTTGTAGCCTGCTATCTCCTCAGCTACTTTGCTGATAGACATCACAAAAAGCAAAAGAAAAAAAAAACGTGTTTAAAAGCTGGAGGAATTTCGTTTTAAGACAATAAACTGATCTTTTTTCTATTAGTGAGAGGAGATAAACAAGATTGCCCTTCCTCTTATATAATGACTGAATTTATGAAAAAGAAAAACTTCGAAACCGTTAGACATATGGCCCAGCATTCTATTAATTGCGTCATTTCCACCCCCGTTGATATTTGTAAAAATACTTTGTTGTTGACTGATAAGAGAGAATACCCAATTTATTCCGCTTCCTATAAACTGCATTTTTTTTACCTAGCATACTGTCAAAGTTTGTCAGAGAGTACAACTGGAAGAGGATTCTCAGCCCACGAACATATAAGATAGGGACCCGGCTCCACAAGACGGTGTATAATTCTATATCTTCTTTACTCTCAGTGCATAATTGGTGTATCATAAGCACTGAATTTTGAAAGGCCCACCCGCTGCCATTGACTTTCAGACGGCCTACAGACAAACATAGAAGAATGGTACCGACTTATGATTTTTTTTGTATCCTCTCCCCTTTTTCTGAAAGCAAACAAAAGCGCCCCAGCCCACACATACAAAATTCGCAAAATGACATACCTTGCGTCTTGGGATGATCATTACACCAATAATAATACTAATACTACTATTACTACTAATAATAATGATGGTTTCAGATGTTGCCAAAAGGGCCTCAGTGTGGCCCCGAAAAGATGAAAGGCAAAGTCGACCTCGGCATAATTTGAACTCAGAAGATAGCGGCAAACGAAATACTGCTAAGCATTTCGTCCAGCGCGCTAACGATTCTGCCAATAATAAATACCTTGATGCAGTACCAGGCAGTGGCTCTCATGGTTTCTGATCTTAACTGACTGGAAGTGTTATCATGTACACTGTTATGTCTTGATATGAAAGATGGGCTACAGCAAATATTCTGCTCAATACCGCATATGTGCTTGTCAGTTGCTTGACCTTAACCAGTTGAGCATGTCCCTTGGTGGTTGACGATATGTACATCTCTGATTACAAGTAGAAGTTGTAGGGGAGCATCATACCCATATGTTGAGAGGAATTCTTTGGGGTTTGAATAATTTACCAATGGAAACATAGGTGTTTCGTTCATCATCCTTAAACAAACCTTATTCAGGGCCCTTTTGAGCGGGCTGGGCTACTCGACCTGAAGAAAATTTAATTGGGCCCTCACCTGCAAGGTCACACGCTGTTTATTTTGATATAAGATCACCATGTTGCGCACATATGGTTGTGATACTTGTGCCCGGTGTACCCTTACAATACGAGTAGTCGTGATGGGCTTCGTATAATTGTACCACAGTGTCACTTTGATGACACGCGCTGCTATCTCACCCAATAATAATAATAATAATAATAATGATGATGATGATGATGATGATGATGATGATGATAATAATTAATTCGTTTTAATAATAAGGCGGTTAGCACGCCGGACGAAATGCTTAGCGGTATTTCATCTGTCTTTACGTTCTGAGTTCAAATTCCACCGAGGTCGGCTTTGCCTTTCATCCTTTTGGGGTCGATAAATTAAGTACCAGTTGCATTCTAGGGTTGATCTAATCGACTGGCCTCCTCCCCCCAAAATTTCAGGCCTTGTGCCTAGAGTAGAAAATAATAAAAATAATAATAATAATGATAATGATGATGATGATGATGATGATAACAACAACAACAATAATAACACATGCACCGGTTCAATATCATTTCTTTATTGTTAGTCAATCGGGTAAATATCTAACCAACTAACAAATCTATCGTTTGTTTAATGTGTTGGCTAAACAATCTCTTCAAGGCAGACCTTGAAGAGAGGGGGCATGTCACTGAGGAGGTCTCAAATAGCGATGAAAGGACATTGAAAAAACTGCACACAGTGCGTGTGTTTATCATTGGCGTAATGATCTTCCCAAGATACAACAACATTAGTTTCAACACACGAAGTCACATCAAGAATGTTGCAAACCACATACAAAAAAAGAAGAAAAATGATATTTGTATTCAAACTAGAGTATAGTACTGGTACCTGTTTCATTGGCGACGTGGGCTGAAAGATGAAATTTGAACATTAAACGAGCAATATGAGATACTGAACGAAGTACTGTGGAGCAGCTAGCAGTTCTCTCCAGAGAATATAAATGTCAACGCACTTAGTTCCATATCAAATTTTTGGTTTCTAATAGGGCTTTATAGGAGATGGGGGGGGAGGCGAACTGACAGAATCGTTAACACACCGTCAAAATGCTACTAAGCATTTTATCTTTCTTTATGTTCTGAATTCAAGTTCTGCTACGGTCGACTTTGCCTTTCATTCTCTCGTAGTCGATAAAACAAGTACCAGTTCAGCACTGGGATCGATGTAATCGACCCACCTTTCCCCCATAATTTGTGCCGATAGTAGAAAGGAATATTTATAGGATTGGAGAAGTATGATTGTGTGGCTCTCATTCCTTTTCAGAACGTATTAGCGACAAAAAGTTGGCATAAATAGCTATATCTGAGAATCGACACTAAAAAGCATGGTGCTAAGATTTTCGCTATTTATGCATAACAGTTTCATATTGAATGCTAGCATTAAAAGTGCACATGAATTTTCAACGAGTGACGCTTATATTTTTATGAGTTTTTGCAGTTGGGGGGTTGTTTTAATGTCAGACGCTCTAAAGGGACACAAGGTGACGTTAGCATTACTACTGCTGATATAGAGACAGACGCAGCTAGATGGATAAATAGACAAGGGGAGGGTGAAAGAGAAAGTAGGAGAGGGTACTTAGAAAAAAGATTTTACTTGTCACTCCTTAAATCTATATACATACAATCCCCAATGGACTTCCTGTGGTTATAATTTGGTTAACCTAGCTCTGGTTTGAATATAAGAGATTTTATTGAAATATAATACTGCCCCTCTCTCTTGAATTTCTCAAGATCCTTTTTCCTCACTTCAGCTCCCATTCTCCAGTACACACACACACACACACACACACGCGCGCACATATATATATATTTGACCATTTTCAGAATTAATTGTCATTCAAGTAAGTTTTTATATATACATATATATATATATATATATATATATATATATATATAATACAAATGATATATAAGCATATGCATGTATACATACATATATGTACATACCTACATCTACATGTATATATAGATGCATATCCGGATACAGGACGTTAGAAAAATGAACGGGGACATAAAAACAAAACGGACTTTGTTTATAGACAACAGAGCGAACACATAGGAAAACAAACAAGCCACTTATGGAATTACTCCTTCATCAGCTGCCTCTATTCTAAAACTAGGCGTTTCGAAGATATATATACACACACACATACTAGCTTAAAAACCTCCCGACAGGGCAGCTTTTGAGCTAGTATATAGCTTTTAAGCAACTGATCCCGAATGGGAAGATCTGCAAACTGATCTCTGACTTGTTTGGGAGAATTTGCTGCAATTGCTTCTTCCAGAGTCATATCCCAATGATGATCATATTTGTCGCAAAAAAATCATGTAAAAAAATCGCTGAAAACAATCGCAGTAATGAAAACGTAGGGAACCAAAATTTCAGGATTGTTGGTCCGGATTCGGCCTGGAATGTTTTTAATTTACTCACAGAGTTGGCCTTTACATTATAAATATTGTTATCGTACAAAAAATTTTGTCGCAAAAAATCACGTAAAAAAATTGCCGAAAACAATCGCAGTAATGAAAACTTGGGAATTCAAAATTTCAGGATTGTTGGTCCGGATTCGGCCCGGAATGCTTTTAATTTACTCACGGAGTCAGGCTGATTCCAAAATGGTATGATATGTTGGGCTATGGCCTCTAGGAGTAAAGTTGAAAAAGAAATTAGTTTTCGCATTTATTATATTAGAGAGTGGGAGAGAGGACTATAAATTCTGAAAACGGCCATGTAAAGAAATCTCTTTATATATTTTTCAAAATACTATTAATTATGCATATAAATATACATCACGTGATCGACCAAACTATTGGGCGTTGTTAGTATAGGATAAAGTTCTTCTTCGGGCAAGGGATAAACGTAACATGAGGTTATCAACACCAAATTGCATTCAGCGTCGTTATAAATTATTATTGTTAAATCATGGTATCAATCAGACTGTCGGATATTGTTTTACATCGCTGGTCATAATGCGCTTTGCAGCGTTTTAGCTTTGGAATGATGCCACCCCGTGGCTAGGCGAGCAGGCCAACATTTCCCCTGATCGGAAGGTTATTCCGTTACAGGTGGACTGCAACAACGTGAAATGAAGTGTTTTGCTCAAGAACACAACACACCGTCCGGTCCAGGAATCGAACTCACGATTTGGAGATTGTGACTGCAACATCCTTGCTATCTGACATTAAATTTTACCTTCAGTAGAGCATATGCAAATTAAAATCACTTCTACTTCCTAATTCTAAATGTTTGTCCACTTCTAAATGTCCGTGTGATATGTATTACATTGCGTAACATGTTGTTAGTCATGACGTCAACGTTCTATTCTGATGAGAAAAATTAACCAATAAATAGCACCAACTGTAGAACAAAGAGCAATTGTGACATGACATATGCATTTTTTATCCTTTCATTTTATGCGTAAATGTGAAATAAATAGATTTGTAATTATTTAAGCAGAAAAAACAAGAGAAGTAAACTAAACTTTACATAGTTTTAGATAGTGTCATTTAATTACTGCATAATTGAGTATGATCACTGCACGTTTTGGGAATATTGCACATTTATTGTATTCACTGGAACAGTATAGCCTCCTGTGACGTTACTCATGGAGCGAAGTCCCTGTGCTACATGCAATGGCGCTACACAGGCTTTTTTCTGTAATAAACACAAGTAATATTAACAGTGTGAGCTTGTCTGTTCTGAAGCTGACTAAAACTTGCAGCAGAAATTTATTGGAAGTTTAGTTTATTGGGGAATCGAAACAGCGCAAAGATTCTCAGAGACACTAATCACACGCCATGGCCGGTTGAACATCGGGGAATATGGAAATGTATGAAGGAGCTGGAGAAATCTATTCAGATTGTTGAATGTTACAGGGTTTCTTGTAAAACAAGAATTAATCTGCCATCTATCGTCGTCGACTGCAATCCATCTGAAGTGGTGGTTCTCATCAGGGGTCCATATGGCCCTTAAGAGTTCATATAAGATTTTGTTGCTAAAATATATGTACAAAAAATTGCATATACTTCTACAATAAACAAAATATCTCATTTTTTAAAAATAGAATTACTGGTAATATTTAATTATAGAAATGCAGAAGGGTTTTTTGTATACATTGAACAGTTATGGAGGTCCAGAAGAGTAAAATAGGGATTAAAGGGTTCCATAGGCAAAAAAATGGCTGAGAATCACTGATCCAACGGATTTTGAAATTAAGGGAATTTCCTCGAGCTGCAGAAATTGTTGGAATGCTATACAGTAGCACCTCGACTATTGCTGGTGTTACGTTCCAAAACTCCCTGCGATAGGTGAAAATCCGCGAAGTAGAAACAGTATATTTAAAAATTCTTTTTTCATTATTTGTATATATTTATTTTATTATAAATGCAAAACAACACTACGGAGGAATCGCCGTCAGCTTAAATAATAAACCGCGATAGGCGAACCGTGATATGTGAGGGATTACTGTACTATCATTTTCTTCAATGTATTTGAGTTTCTGCAACCATAATGAAGCATACTTAAATTACCAAGTACAAGAAAACTTCATATACAAGCCCTTAGTGATTTCTCCCTTTTAGAATATCGAAAAAGAGAAAAAGTATTTATATGATAATAAAATCTAATGATGGACCACAAATGATCAATTATCAAACAGAAATGCGAAATTGAAAAAGTGAGACAAAATCTGTCTCACGATTGTTTGCTATGAATTTAAAAACTAACTCCAACCATTCCTACCACTTCAATATATAATATGAAAATAACACTGAAGGGTTCCAGAAACGCCAGTGTCAACATAGACAGGGAGAGGCAATTATTATTATTCCAAGCAATGGGAGCTCGTATGAAAATATCTGAAACAATGAACCATTAACACAAGCATACATAACCGTAGGTATACATACATACATACATACATACATACATACATACAAACATACATACATACAGACAGACAGACATACAAGGATATCTCACTGGTTCACAAAGAAACAGAAATAACAAAATGATACACTGTTTCTTGGAGGATGACTTGAAACTTTATGTAAAGTATATGCATAAGATGAAAAAGAGCCTTGACCTAGTTACAACATTCTCAAAGGATGTAGGATTGGAGTTTGGTCAGGATAAATGTTATATGGTTGTGAAAAGGGGGAAAAAACTATAAACTAGACTAGCAACATCTCCACCAATGATTTGACTGTTTCCTCTATATCTGACGAGGAATGTTACATGTATCTAGGGGTGCAGGAAAACATCTTACAATGGCACCCGTGATAAAACACGTGTCACTAAAGAATATTACCGTCGAATAAAGAAAATTTGGACCTCAGAACTCTCTGCATTCAATAAAACAGTGGCCCACAATGTGTTTGCAGTGCCAGTACTCATATCAACATTTGGTCTGCTTGATTGGACGCTTGATGAGATCCGAGCCATTGATGTGAAAACCCGAAAAATACTAACAAGCATACATAATTTCCATATAAACGATGAGGTAGACCGCCTTTACCTAAAACGAAAACAAGGCAGCAGAGGCTTAACACCGATCCAGAATGCCTTTGAATGTCGTATCACATCCTTTCGGCAACATCTTTTAACCATCAAGCAATCTTTTTCATTAAATAAAACTAATTGTCACAAACTCACTCCCCAATACACAACTTCTGGCCCACTGACGCGATATCTTTTCTCTCTGTCTATTCTATCATTACTACAATGACCACAGTTTCTCTAAAGCTGTTAGTTGATTATCGCCATACCAACCAATTTTACTCTCGTCATCCCTATTGTGTCTCATCCCAGGCTCCATTATAACAACTATGCCCATTCTTTCCTTGTCAGAACGTCAACTGCTGAAATTCTCTTTTCGACTTCGTCTTTTATCCTTACGAAACACTCATTTTCAGATGTTTAAACTGAACATCAACCGCATCAATCTCAACAGTCTGGGTCGACCTGCAAAGGTCATGAGCAGCAGTACAAGTCTTCCTATGACTTGCCTAGAGAGAAAAAAAAAGAGGACAAAAAAAAAGAAAGAAAATAAAAACAGGATATTTACAAAAGGGAGAATATATTAACAAGATTTCTTTTTTCAATTAAACGACCGGATACATCTTTCTTATACAAAGATTTCCTGCATTTCCCTTACCTTCATCATTAGAAAATTGATCAAAGGAATTATTCAACCCTACATGACATAATTTTGTTTAAAGTCTAACTTTAATTAAAGCAAAATTGTTGATTGCTGCTTCTGTTGGTTTGTCCATGTCT
>NC_068984.1:23763839-23766248 GCF_001194135.2 Octopus bimaculoides
ACTCTATCATGACTATTACCAGAAACGCAAAGAATATTCTATGCATCGTACGTACTACGAACTTTCCTGCCAACCAAATTGCAGCAGAACCTTTGATCCCTTGTCAAGATACTCTGCAACAATTTTGCTGAATCCACACACCCACTCCTCAACCCATATAACTCAGCAGCCAACCAACAGAAAAAGCTCCCAACTTTGCAGCTTACTTGGTATCCAACTCCACACCACTCCCAACTCTCTTTCTCCACATCTCCTTTCTCATCACTCATTATTCCTCCTGAACATTAACCACCTGCTTGCTGTCATCTCTAACATCGCTCGTTCCTGTGCAAATGATAGCATTTCTTCCTACATTCTGTGTCAAAGTTAAAAATCAATAATTTATTCTAACCTCTGGATTTAGAATTTTACCTTATATCCTAATTCATTGCAAGATTAAACATGTTTATACATAGACAGAAAAACGTTCAAGTCATTGTTCTGACTAACACTTTCTATATTATCCGGTTGTTTGATCGTAGACTGAAATCTATAAGAAGCTTACGCCTGAACATAAGAGCAGTGGACCTCGGTTGCATTTCTGTCATAGGATAAAGTTTTTCTTCGGGACATATAAACAAGGGGTATAAACGTAATAATGAGTTATCAGCAACAAATAGCATTCGGTGTTGTTATAAATTATTATTGTTATATCACGGTATAACATCGCTGGTCACATTGCGCTTCGCATTGTTTTAGCTTTCGAAAGATGCCACTCCGATGGCTAGGTGAGCTGGCCGACGTTCTCCCCGATCGGAAGGCTATTCCGTCACAGAGTTACCCGTTTACAGCTGAGCGAACTGGAACGACATGAAATGAAGTACTTTGCTTAAGAACATAACGCACAGCCCGGTCCGGGAATCGAACCTACAATCTAGCGATCGTGAGTGCAATACCTTATTGTTGTAGTGAAAATGGTGCACCCTTTTCCATGTGACAAAGTGGTATGATCCAGCTACTATAAAGTCAGACAGTCAGTCGTAGGAAGTCAGCAGTAGTAGAGTTGTTGTACGAGTTCTCAGTCGAAGACGACATATGAGCGTTCAGCTTTTTGCAAACAACCTGCACAAATGATTTGTTTATAGTGATCAAATGTTCGTGCCGTACATTAGCTCACTCCCTCCATCAAATTGACGTTGTCTGAACAGGTGCACAGTGTACCACGCGTTAGGTGTCGCAGAGATCGCAGAGCAACATAAAAGGAAGTGCTTTGTCCAAGAACACAACGCACCACTCGGTCTAGGAATTGAAATCACGATCTAGTGATATATACATATACATACATAAAACGCACACACACATAGTTGTTATAGTGTGGATCTTCGTCCACTTGTATGTTGTCGTCGGCACTGTAATATTCTTGTCACCATTATTATGTTGTGGCGGTATTGAAACAACATGGAACCACCTAACTCAGTTGACGATCAGCTAAAATATCATATTGAACACATTTGACACTTTACTTGATCCTTTCTGTTTTTCTCTCCCACCCTTTCCCTATTCTTCTCTCCCTTTCACCGTTCCCTCTCTCTCTCTCACTCTTCCTCCTTGACCCTCTCGTCACTGACACGTGTCGAAAGGGGATCTTTCTTTCTGCTCACTGCCTTCTTATAGAAAAGACGTATTTTTTTCTGTCTCTTCTCTCATGTACGTCTATCTTAAGCGTTCATAATAATTTTTCTATCGTCTTGGCTTAACAACCCTCAGTGTTTGTTTTATTGTCTTGTTCTCACTGTCCTGTTTTTACTGTTTTTTACTGTCTTGTTCTCACTGTCCTGTTTTTACTGTTTTTTACTGTCTTGTTCTCACTGTCCTGTTCTTGTTAACAATTTCACCATCCGCAAAAAGTTCCAAATTTTATTTAATTTGCTTTGCGGGAAGGACTGTTCCAACGAAGTCACGTATTGTCCTTGCCTTCGAAACGCAGAGTAGATGGACAGGGACAACTGACGAAGGGTTATACTCTTCATGTTGCATGTCTCGTTTCTCTGTTTGTTCTTTTTTCGTTGTTCGAAAAAAGTTCGTTTTCTGTTTTCGTCTTATGTTTTCGTTTCTCATTGTGTTTAACGTTTTTTTGTGATGTCCTGTACCCATATATGCATGTATGTATACATAAAGATGTAGGCATGTAAATATATGTATGGATAAATGCATATGTTTATATATTATTTATCTTATTATATGATCGAACGCCTCGCATCCTTTCCCAAGTAAGTTTTATATATATATATATAAATGTATATATATATTTGTATATATATATACGTGTATGTGTCTATGTATGTATATGCATATATATATATATGTGTGTGTGTGTGTGTGTGAGAGAGAGAGAGAGAGAGAGAGAGAGAGAGAGAGAGAGAGAGAGAG
>NC_068984.1:23766369-23766796 GCF_001194135.2 Octopus bimaculoides
GAGAGAGAGAGAGAGAGAGAGAGAGAGAGAGAGAGAGAGAGAGAGAGAGAGAGAGAGAGAGGAAGGACACATGGCTCAGTGGTTAGGCTGTTGCATTCACGGTTCTGAGATAGTGGTTTCAATTCCTGAACCGAGCGGTGTGTTGTATTCTTGAGCAAAATACTTCATGTCACATTGGTCTGTAATCGCTTCGACACCTGATGTATGGTTACACCGTGCACCTGTTGAGGCAACGTCGATTTGATAGCGGGAACGAGCTAATGTTGAACACAAAACATTCGATCACTACAAACACATAATTTGTACAGGTTGTTCACCAAGAAATTGCAGAACCGTCTTTCTCAAACTACCAGAGACTACCATCACACACACACACACACACACACACACACACACACACACACACACACACACACACACACACACA
>NC_068984.1:23767756-23772498 GCF_001194135.2 Octopus bimaculoides
CATACATACACACATATATATATGCACATACATATATATATATGCACATACATATACATATATATATATATATATATATATATTAAAGAAATAGATGTCCTAAAAAGATAAGTTTCAAAATCTGTCTGCACGTAATAACATGCAGAACAAGTAAAGTGTTAAATGTGTTCAATACGATATTTTAGCTGTGATCGTCGACTGAGTTAGGTGGTTCCATGTTGTTTCAATAACATTAAGCAGCTGATAAAATCCCAACATTCTGTGAAGGCATTTAAGCTAGAGTTCATAACAACAATTGTGAACAAGTGTTTATCAACGAATTAAGAGTTTCACTATTTTGACAAGGAAGCGTTCTAGTAATTCTGTGTTTTCTATGTCAACTTTTGCCACTACAGTATTTTCAATTTATTTCTGACACTTTTTTCGCTGAGTTTACGAAAGAGATTGACCATCACGTCTACAGTTACCGCAACAACAACATGTGTCTAGTGGGTGTTCGACTTGCTAGAAGTAGCCACCATACTTCCCCCAAATCATATAATGCTGTCGTAAATGAATAAGGATACGTTGCACAATGTAGTGCTGGATATGCAGAAAAAAAAACAGTATGGTCATGGATTGAATGCTTTTGATCATAGATCTGTTAGATTAGAACTGACCTGGGGTTATATAACAACAACAATAACAGCAACAATAGCACCAACAGCAAAGCACCATCATCAACACTGTCACTAAGGAAGCCCTGCTATCAGCTACTCCTCAGCGCAGTTGTTGAAATTATTGTCAGATCCCTACTTACTCTCTGAAATAACTGTAAAACGCCTTATTTGATATACGCCTAAATGGATATATGTTTTTTTTTAATAATTAACTTTTTATTTCCAGTTTTCCCGGTTATAATTTGAAACAGCACAGCCAGGGGACCGTGAAGTCTTGTATAAAACAAGCGGAGAACAGGACCTTTTTTTTTTGAAAACAAAGAAAAAGAGAAAGCAACAAAAATAAAAATAATAATAATAATAAATAAATAAATAACAAAGAAAGAGAAGAGAGAGAAAAGAAGGAATAAAAAATAATGAAATAGAATAAAATAAAATAGACTACACACTACTACTCATTCACTCGTCAACCACTCATAAAATCTTGATATAGTTCTACAAGAAGTAACACTAGAGGACTACCACGCGTTTACAGACTCATGGTAGAGCCTCCATTTTTTAAATAAAATTCCTCTTGCTTGCTTTCATTATATGATCTGTTTTTTTTTCAATTAGATATCTGTCGTGCACAAAGTATCTAAAATGTTTGAAGCTTGAAGTGATCTGGGTTCCATTTTATATTTAAATTAGGTAAGTATCTGACTGAGCTACCCCTTCTTGAACTTATACATAGGTTCTCTCAGGAGCGTCTCTCTTTTGTTGTTTTGTCTCTTCACGCGCTATTATTGGTGTATGTTGTTTTAGCGTTAGTCCTAACTAGAGGTAGAATATGGTCGATTATTCATTTACTAATTCGACCGAAGTCGAATTTCGTGGGGCAGTATTGGTCGTCTCCTTTGGGGGTCCTGTGGTTTTTTCAGTTTGTGGGGGTTTACTGGCTGAAGGGGATTCTGTTGGAGCTGTGTCTTGTGTGCATTCAGTTTTAATATGTCCTTTCATGCCGCACAGGGAGCACCTTGGGCTTCGTCCCTTCACTAATACTTTTAGAGTAGTTTCATCCGGCAGAAAAATTTGATCTGGCAATTCTTCTATGTCTTGCTGAGTGGCCTGAATTACGAGTTCTAGGCCCTGGCTCCACCAGTTCTGCTGGTGCAGCTTGGAGGATGGTGATTTTATCCTACAAATTTAGCAATATAGCTGCCACCAACCACGCCACATCGATTTCCGGCGGTATCTTCCCTATTTTTACTTTTGACGTCCTCTTGCCTAAATATGTTGGCAGCAGCACTAGTTCAGTTGACATTAGGGGAGTTGTCGAATGTTTCTTGATCTCTTCCTCGGAAGCGAATGTTGCTTCGACAGTTCCGTAACGCTTTCCTCTGTTTATGTACGTTATTTTTTTCCATATCGGCTGTAGGCATTTTTCGACTGACTCTTTAGTAGCTTTTAAAATTTTTTTCGTTTTAAGTTTTGTATACAGTTGATTCCCTCTTTGTAATGTGTATTACATCCTCAGGTGTGTTCAGTTCTACATTTGTTCCTTCCCATTTGCTTAAACACATGTATTTCTCTAATACGTCTTGGCCAACCTGCACAATTTCACTCATAACACTGGCCACAGACGCAAAGTTAGCGTCGTTATTATTATTTTCCAAGTTGGCTTCTTTTTGCATTTCTTGTTCGTGTATATTATTCCTTTCCCTCGTTTCACAACCTGGGAGGGAGGAGAACGTTTTCTTATATAGCTCGTCTGCCTGCATCTTGTTTTCCTGTTCGACATCCATATGTGAAAAAAAAAAAAATTACACACAAAAAGAAAAACCAAACAAACTGGTCCCTTAACAAGGGGAATTAAAAAAAACATAACCCTGCTCACGAGAACAGTAAAAAATGGTAACAAATCAACAATTCTTAACAATTAAGAAACTACGTGGTTCAGTAAGGCAAACCTACATTCTCCTCAGAAGCAGCAGAAAAACACGTCTTTACTCGTGGGAGACAAACTCTCGAATGAAATGGATATATGTTGATTTTCAGATCTAATTTTTGATGTTTGGAAACTCTTCGATTTAAACGTTCACTTTTGCATGGATGTATAAAGTAAACTAGCTCAAAATTACTCAGCTATCATTTAAAGACAATCTATCTATCTATAATATGCAGTAACTCCAGGTTGTTAAAGTTTGAACGAAACTTATTACCTTCATATATAAAGCTAAAAGAGCATTAAGAGGGAAAACTCCGATATGGTTTATCTTGAGACCGAGCATTTGAAATTCCAAATAAGTGTCATTTATAGGAGAAATACGAATCTTTATGTAAATCTAAATAAAATTGCTTCATTTTGCCTTCACAAAGTGCACAGAAATTGTGAAAATGTAGACAGGCACTATTCAAAATACAAAAAAGAAAGACAATAATCGCTTTTAAGGAAAGATTTTAAAGTGTTCTTGCCAAATTTAACATCATATATAAAGTTACATGATTTTCACTACCATGTGCTTAATAAATAAAAGAATTACAAAGCCTCTCCTTGCTCTTTACCCACAAACCACTCGTTCTAACAGTTCTGTCACAACAATCATTCGGTACCAATTACTAAAATTAGTTTGTTTAAAGTATAATACCGCATCAAAAACTACCCGAGATATCGATATAGCTAAAATCAATATTTGTTTTTCTATCATTGCCAAAACTGGAAGAGCAGCACCCATTATTTTCCCCAGGACTTGCAAAACTGATAAGAAAAACGGGAAAAAAGAAAGGCCTAACTACAGAAGTGAGGTCCTCATCCCGACTTAGTTTTCTTCATAACTTCCTTAAAAATGCAAATTTTTAATGAAAATTTCAGGGGATACATTTTAGATGGTGTCGATTGCGGTTATGTCGAAAAAAACTGTAACAAAAAATTTTGGACGAGTTTTGGATACCTCTCCTTTTCTCTGATTTTCCATCTCATTTTGCTCATGAAAAGTCTCTGAAAATTCTCATTGAATACATATTTCTCTTGTGATTACACTGGAATTTTTTTCAGAAAGTAAGAAATATTAAATAAAACTTAGAGTGGGAAATAATCCGAACTTTTAAAATTAAAAAAAAAATTAAAATTTGATCAAAATAATCGTACTCTACACTCTTGAAGGCGTATCTCCGGAAAACTTCATGAAGCAAAAATGCATTTAGCGAAGTCCGGTTTGCCCCTACTTAATCGTAATCTATACCATTAAAATGTATTTCAGGAAAATTTTATTAAAAAAGAAAGCATATTAAAGAAAGTGAAGGGGTAACAAAATCGATGGGGGGGGGGGTGTCTGGACCGAATGTTTATAACAAAGAGACTTTGTTAAAAGCAGACAACGTGTTAGGTGGTGGTGTTACACAGGGTGGGAGATTAAGTTAGGTGTCCATCTAATGTGCTTCCCACTTTCGATTACTTGTATGGGTCTAGCCAAGAATGGTAGAAGACACTTACCAAAAGTGCTAGCATCACATGCTTTGGAATCAAACTTTATAACAAACCACACAGCTACCATTCCTGTACAACCCATTCATATGAAGGATATTGGTAGAATTTGTAGTCCAAACACAACGTTAATTCAACAGGCCTAACATGACAGAAAATAAATAATGAGCTGTTGTAGAGGCCAGATGTTTCTTGATAACTTAAACCACTTATATGCATTTGCAGTGAATGAAGTTGTTAGCAATATATTTAATCATTAATATGTCAGCCTATATAACAGAATCTATGTATATTATCTAGAGAGATAGGGTCTTTCCATAAGAAGAACAAATTTATATCTTTAGCACTAAATCTGTCAAAAAGAAAACAAAAATAAGAAACCCAGAGAGGTGTTGAATTTAATGACGAATACACATGTGCCATTTGTATACACTCATAGACGAATGCATATATTCAGCACTATAGATTCCATTGAAAGGCTGGTTGCTGCGTTGGGGGGCCAAATATTTTATTACAAAGAAAATATTGAATTAAAAGCAAATAATGGCATATACCATTTCACATCTATATATATAAAAATGAGAATGTGTGTCTGTCTGTCTGTCTGTCTGTCTGTCTGT
>NC_068984.1:23775830-23776462 GCF_001194135.2 Octopus bimaculoides
CACATACACACTCACACACACACAGCCACACACACACATACACACACACAGACACACAGAGACACACACACGCACACACACGACGGGCTTCTTTTAGTTTCCGTCTACCAAATCCACTCACAAGGCTTTGGTCGGCCCGTGGCTATAGTAGAATACACTTGCTCAACGTGCCACGCAGTGGGACTGAAGCTGGGACCATGTGGTTGGTGAGCAAACAACTTACCACACAGCCACTCCTGCGCCTATGCACATATATATGCACGCACACACACACACACACACACACACACACACACACACACACACATATACACACATGTGTGTGTGTGGTGTATGTATTATATATGTATATATGTATCAGGTTAGAATAGAGACAGCTGATGAAGGAATATTCCAAGTGGCTTTCCGTTTTCCTGTGTTCGTTCCGTTGTCTGTAGTTCATTGTTGTAACGTCCTGTACCCTGATATGCATATATATACACATGTAGATGTAAGTATGTACATATATGTGTGTATACATGTATATATATTCTTTGTATTATTACATTATTGAACGCACACGTCCTTTTTTGCAAGTATGTATATATATATGTATATATGTATATATGTATGTATATATATGTATGTATATA
>NC_068984.1:23776607-23777877 GCF_001194135.2 Octopus bimaculoides
TATATATATATATATATATATGAGTGTGTATATGTATATATGTTCTTTTATTCTTTCAGTTTCCGTCTATCAAATCAATTCACAAGATTTCGGTCTGTCCGAGGCTATAGTAGAAGACATTTGCCCAAGGTCTCTCACAGTGAGACTGAACCCAGAATCATGCGTTTACGAAGCAAGCTTCTTACCACAGAGCAAAATACTTAACAGTATTCCCACTAGCAAAGGGGCGAGCTGGCAGATTCGTTGACACGCTCTGCATAATGCTTAGCAGCATTTACGTTCTGTCTTTACGTTCTGAATTCAAATTCCGCCGAGGTCGACTTTGCCTTTCTCCCCTTTCGGAGTCGATAAAATAAGTACCAGTTGAAGATTGTGATCGATATAATCAACCTAATCCTTCCCTGAATTTGCTGGTCTGTACAGAAATTTGAAACCATGAATACAAAACATCAACAGAGTTAAAGTATAGATGTTATTGACAGTTTACGCTTGCAGAGTACACACACACTTCGATTAATGTCAACATTTTGTGTCCTCTCTGGTCAACATATACCGACAGTAGGCTGCCTAGAAAAGTATATATGATATTTATTGCATAAATTTATTTATTGCCATTTAATAGACATAATAATAATATCTAAAGGAGGAGTAATAATACTTTACATTAATGCAATACATTTATCGTTTTCTCAAGAGTAACGCTCTAGAATTGCCTACAATCCTGAAACTGGGTCATGGACACATTGTTAGAAGGTGGGGACGTAAAATAAGATTGGGACAATCATGTCTTCTCAAAATCATCAACAAACTCTCTAGATGCCATTTAGCACATTACTTGAAGAAAGTTCCTTAACATAAATAGAGCGAAAAACATAACAGCCATCTGCAAGTAACTCAACTCCGTTTATATAAATAAAATAAGCATATACACGGATTACGAACTCAATAACTCTCTAATTACACTTATGATTAATATGTAAATAGATTGCTATTCATACTACACATGGTCAAAATAAAAACGAATACTTTTAAAAGGATCGTTAAATTCATTTACTATGAAAAATGGTTTTGAAAATGATTCTGTTTATGATTCTGTTGAGTACTAATAGGTTGCATTTATAGTTTTTAAAACATTAAAAACAAATAAAGTCTCTATTCTCTGCCGAACGTCTCGCTTTCTGTCTCTCTTTCTCTTACACTAAAATACGTGTGTGTGTATGCGTGTGTGAGTGTGAGTGTCCGCGGGTGTATGCGTGTGTGAGTGTATATA
>NC_068984.1:23778255-23780679 GCF_001194135.2 Octopus bimaculoides
TATATATATATATATATATATTTATTCACACGTATATATATATATAATATAAATGAGCTATATATATATATGCATATATACATACATATATGTACATACTTACGTATATATGTATATACATATGCCTATATGGGCACAGGAAGTCACAAGACGTAAACAACATGAACTACGAAGACAACAAGAAATACGAAAACATGGAATACGAACTTTTTTTGCGAACAACGAAAGAAACAAATGGAAAACATGACAAGCAACATAAAAAAACCCACCCTTCATCAGTTGTCGGCTGTTTTTCTACACCGTATTTCGAGCAATTCACGACAAGATACGTCTTCGATAAAACAGTTGATCCCGCAAAGCAAATTAAACAGTATTTGGGATTTTGCGGTGAGTCAAAGTTGGTAACAAAAACAGGACAGTGAAAACAAACAGGAAAGGCTGCTAAGCCTAAACGAGTTGAGCTGGCGAACTCGGAAGAACAAGCTCTGACAGGAGACAGACAAGAATGCGTCTTATCCCTGCGGCTGATCGGAAGGAAAGAAAGAAAATATGGCCGATGGTCACGTGCGAGCAATGAGCGAGCAAGGCGCAGGCATGACTGTTTGGGATTTAAGGGACCACAACTGTCTATGCCCTACTGCAGAACATTAGGTATCTGCAAGGTGTAGACATTGAAGTCTTTAAAAAACGTCTAGACAGTTTTTTTTTTATCTGCAATACCGGATGAACCCACATCATGGCAGGAGGCACAAAGAAGAGCGGTAACGTCTAACTCGCTACTTCCCCAGAAGCAATACTGGAAAAATCCCCGGATGCAGAGAGAGAATGTGTGCGTGTGCGCGTGTGTGCGTGCGCGAGCGTGATTGAATTGCAATTCAATCACGCTCGCGCACGCGCACACGCGCACACGCACACATTCTCTCTCTCTTTCGTCTCATTTCTTATTTTCTCAACTCTTGTCTTACTGTCTCTCTGACCTGTTATGATAACACTCATTTACCGCAATATTTGCTAATCTAACACAGACACATTATACACGCATTCAATATCATATAAATTTTTATACATACATGCATTAATTTTCGCACCGTCATATATATTCACGGATCGGTGAACGTTGCAGCAGACTTTTTCCCTAGGGTAACATATGACTATCTACAAGGCCAACACAGGAGTGAAAAAATTATTGTCGTAAGTTTGTAATTATTAAACATCTGTTATTGTTGCAATAACAATATTCCGGTTTCAAGTTCCAGTCAGTGTCCTGCTGTTTTATGGCTTTACGACATGAAGCGACAGGGGTGGGGGGAAGGTGTGAATAAAATATTTGTCTTGGGGCAAGACTCAACTGTATTTGAAATTTAAAATGTTCTAATAAATAGTTCCTTATTTGATCAACATATACCGCATATTTAGAGTGCATGAACGAGAGTTTATATGGCTGCCCAACCAGTTGTAATGGCGCTAGGGATAAGTTGACCAATAATTTTCACGCATATGACCACGGTGTTCAACCTATCGCGTCCCTGGAAGTCAGTTTCTCTTCCATGTGTACGTTCTCGTTCGGGTTTTTGTCTACCGCACAGTTTTTTTTTCTTGCTGATTTTATAATATAACTCTTCTCCAGGTAAAACGAGTTAAGAGTTCTTTTCTTTTTCGCAGGAGTCTGGTGGGTTGTATTTTATTAGTCAAGTACTCAAGGCCTAAATTACAATTAGAGTTACAGTTACAACAAATAGCAACCAATTTTTCTTAATCCACACATGTAAATGGACACTTTGAATAATGTATTTCCGAACCACACACACACACACACACACACACACACACACACACACACACACACACACACACACACACACACACACACACACACAAATAGAATAAAGATGTGATCATGCCCGAAATGTTTTAATCATGGTAAGGATGACCTAGGGTTAAATAAGCCTTTCTTCTATAGGCACAAAGCCTGAAATTTAGGGGGAGGGGGCTTGTCGATTACATCGACCCCAGTAGTCTACTGGTACTTATTTTATCGACTCTGAAAGGATGAAAGGCAAAGTCGACCTCGGCGGAATTTGAATTCAGAACGTAAAGACAGAACGTAAATGCCGCTAAGGATTATGCAGAGCGTGTCAACGAATCTGCCAGCTCGCCCCTTTGCTAGTGGGAATACTGTTAAGTATTTTTTTTCGACGTACTAATTGATTCCACCAACTCAACGCTCTAACCTATGGTTAAATAATGATAATGACAACAATTCCAGTAATATAGTTTAGAAACAGAATGGATTGTATTCCAATTTCAGTTATTGATTTTAATGGATTTCCTCAAAACGTTAACGTCGGCGGGAAAACTACACAAACCGACGAAAAAGCTACACAAACCGACGAAAAGCTACACAAACCGACGAAAAAGCTACAC
>NC_068984.1:23780689-23781760 GCF_001194135.2 Octopus bimaculoides
CCGACGAAAAAGCTACACAAACCGACGAAAAGCTACACAAACCGACGAAAAAGCTACACAAACCGACGATAAACTACACAAACCGACAGGGGAGTCTTCACCGTCGTTTTGTCTCAAGCGAATGAAACTGACGAAGGATCTATTTGTTTTAATTTTGGATTTGCTGTAAATGAAAACTATGACAGTGTCTTCCGAAGCCATAATGTTGGTAAAATGTAAATAGGAGCCAATTCGGCACAGCGTCTCGCTGTAATAATTTATTCAGTATCAATTATGGATGAGAACTAGTTGGCGATGCCATACAGAACAATCTAACAAGCGACAGTTTATTCAATGTTTATAATACAGGAGTGGCAGCAGAAGTTGCTCAGTGCAATTCTCCCTATAGACCATCTGTAAAGATCTGAATAGACTTATATCATATCTATTACAGTTATATCAATCACATACGCCATTTTTTTTCATATAAACGACTTCTTTTCAGGAATGAATATATAGACTAATGCATAAAGAGAAAAGAAAATAGGTAAATAAATAAATAGAGAAAAAAAAAAATAAAAGGAACGATAAAAAATGATCTGTCCAGATGGAGCCATGCTATTTCTTTTTCCATTTTCGCTCTAATGACTATTTCCAAAATGCCTTGAGGTTCTCTCCGATTTTCTAAAGAGATACCTCAAAGAAATTGTCTGCGAAGAAAAGACCATAGAATTTAAAGGGATTTGAAAGATATTTTGATAACAACCATCTGAAATATTCAACACGCAACACAGCTGGACACCATCTCTCACTATGTTTATTCAAATTTTATTTTTGTTTCTACTATTATGAATTTTATCTGCACTGATAAATGTAAAACCGAAGTTTTCTTTTCGCTTTTGATATTAGGGGTTTCGCAGAGTATTTATATAATCACATTGCAAGTTTTAATATGTTTGCTACATTGAGACTGAGTGCAAATGTTGGTGAGTTCAGCCTGTGTAACGTGATAATTTTTCAGTCATGTTCAATGTAAAAATATAATTAAGATTTCTCACTTCAAAATGCAATATCACACACACATGCACACAC
>NC_068984.1:23782508-23783150 GCF_001194135.2 Octopus bimaculoides
TATATATATATATATATATATATATATATATATATATATGTATGTATGTATATATATGTGTGTATGTGTATGCATATATATAATTTTATATAAATGCATACACACACACACACACATATATGCATATATATGCGTTCTCATATATACATATACATATATATGTACATATATATATATGTGTGTGTGCATATGTATATATATATATATATATATATATATATATATATATATATATATACATACACACACACGCACACACGAATGTAGGAGATATTGCACACACTGCATGATAATAATTATTATGTTAAGTGGAAAGTTTCTTCGCAAGACCGCTCTACAAGAGGCCCTATTCACAGGTTAGAGTCAAACATTAAAATTGCTTACTTTGCACTCGATCTGAAGCTAACATCTAATGGAACTTATGATCAAACGTTCCGGCTTTATTATTCAAAAGTAATGAGGTTTCTTTAAATAGTAGATTTCTAACATGGAGCTATTAACTAAAGACCTACATTCTACAGTTAACTGCCCATAGAATTTCTTCGCAAGTCTTTATATCTTAGAAAACCAAGCATGCTATCTCAGTGCTCAGTGACCCTTGTATATATATAATGAAATGAAATTATATATATATATATATAT
>NC_068984.1:23783282-23794020 GCF_001194135.2 Octopus bimaculoides
ACATATATAAATATATACTTACATATATATATATATTTATTTAGTTATTTACACACACATACATACACACACAGACACACATATATATATATACATTTATTTATATTTGTCTGTTTATATATATATATATATATATATGTGTGTGTGTTTGTGTGTGTGTGTGTGTGTGTGTGTATTTATTTATATTATATATATTGTTGTGGTGATAAACATCAACACCCATGTGTGATTAAAAGATGGATTCGTCGAACTCTTATAAAGAGTGGCGTGTCTCGTTGAGACAACAAGAAGGCGTTAGGTTTTCGCGTGTTGGTAGCAGGAAGTTACGCCTGTGAATACATTGTTTTACCCCCGCTTCGTTAAAATCTATAACCGCAACTAAAGATATAAAAGTGGTGACAAGATATTCGAAGCTTGCGTCAGACGTTTGAATGTTTTGGTACGAATCCAAAGAAAAATAATAGTTAACATGGAAGATTTTTTAGCCCGCGTGGTGCAGTTGCAGCAGCAGCAGCAGCAGTAACAACAGAAACAGCAACAGTTGAAGAAGTCGGAAAGTACTTCAGGTTTGTTCCCGCCGGACGCTGTGACGAACTCGATTGGGGAGTTCGTTTATAATCCAGAAGAAGGTATTACTTTCTCTGCATGTTCTCGAAGTTACGAAGAAATCTTCAAAGAATAATGTTGCAATTGAACTGCCGAGAAAAAAAGTGCACCTACTTTTAAGAAATTTTCTCCTGCTGAACACGAAAAATATTGCAATTATATTCTGCCGAAGAAACTAGGTGAAATTTGTTTCGATGAAACAATTGACATTCTGTCAAAAATTTTCAGCGAAGGAAGTTCCCTGGTCAATACTCGCTGGCAGTGTTTAAATTTGGTAAAAGGAGATTATAAAGATTTCGTCACCTATTCTGGGGTTTTAAGCAAAGGATATAAAATGAATTAAATGAATTAATCCCAGACATATTCAAATGTTCAATTTTTGTTCAAGGGCTAACTGCAAGCAAAGATGCAGGTATACGTTCCTGGATATTAACAAAATTAGAACAGAACCAAAAATTAACTCTTCAGGCAGTAGCAGAAGAATGCCAAAAGATTATAAATTTAAGGCATAACGCAGATGAAATCGAAGAAAAAGATTGGTCTCATATTCGTGTGTGTCGACCTGTAACGGATAAGGAAAAAGAAAAACAAATATCAGGATCCAATCCATGCTACGGGTGTGGAGGCTTACATTTTAAATGTAACTGTCCTTTTAAAAATCTAAAGTAGTTTGAGTGTGGAAAAATCGGACATAAAAGTTCACATTGTAGAGCAATACAAAAAGTGGTCGAACGAAAAAAATTCTGGCAAGAAAGTATTGTTAACAAAAAATCTAAGCGACGCTCAGAGAAGAAAATTTGCGTTCATAAAAATGAATAAGGCGAATATCAAGTTACAATTGAATACAAGCAGATAATTAATGCAGATACATGGAGAAAGAAACTTCAAAAATTACACATGATGTTTCAGGAAAAAATTGCGTTTTAAGGGCGAAATGATAAGTGATGTTACATTTCATGGAAAAAACCTTAAAAGTCAAAGTTTTTGTGCTGAATAATACAAGTTTTTTTGGAACAGACTGGATGGAATTATTTAACTTATAGGACCTCCCCATAATTTTTTTTGTAAAAATGTGAACGGTTCTTGCACCAGTACAAATAAGGCGTCGGAGGAAACAAAAAAAGAATTAAAAAATATTTTTCCTGAAGTTTTTTTCGAATGAATTAGGTCTTTGCACCAAAACAAAGGCGAAGTTTCAAGTAAAAGAAAATTCTATACTAGTATTTAAACCCAAAAGGACTGTACCTTTTGCAGCTTTGAAACAAGTCAATGAAGAATTGGATAGACTTGAAAAGCTTGGTTATTGAAAAAACTGATTACGCTGAATGGGAGTCCCCAATCCGTGAATGTGCTGATTTTTCAACAGGGTTAAACGAATGTTTGATGCAATATAATTACCCGTTACCAAGACCGGAAGAAATTTTCGCGAAGTTGAATGGAGGAAAATTTTTTTCAAAGTAGGACTTATCTGAAGCATACCTGCAGATACAAGTTGATGAAGAATGTTCATAATTATTAACGATAAATACCTACAAAGAACTGTATAAATTGAATCGACTTCCTTTTGGTATAAAGGTAGCAACCAGGTATTTTCCAACAAGTTATGGGCACTATGCTCGCAGGTTCGAATTTCGTTATAGTCATCAAAGTAAGCAATTGCTTATCTTGACGACATGCTCGTGGTCAGCATGCTGAGCATGTTAAAAAAGTCTTCGAAAAAATATGCCAAGAAATATCGAAGGCAGATTATCGACGAAAATAGACGTAGACCAGACCCGTCAAGGGCGAGTGCAATAAAAAATATGCCTCCTCCGACAAACATTACAACGTTACAAGCATTTTTGGGACTCTCAAATTACTACCAGGTATACATACCGAATATGCATGGTTTGAGAGCATCCCTGAATAAGTGGAACTGGTCCGACAAGTACCAAAAAGCTTTTGAAGAAATTCAAAACATCTTAATGTCGGAATTGTCATTATCACATTTTAACCCAAATTTAGAAATAGTAGTGGCATCAGACGCTAGTGAAAGTGGTCCTGGAGTTGTGATTTTACAAAAATATGAAGATGGTAGCGTTCCTTATTACCGGCTGAGAGAACTTACAGTCAAATAGAGAAGGAAGCATTAGCCATCATATTTGCGTTAAAGAAATTCCATAAATTTATACATGGAAGAAGATTTCGTTTGCAGACTGACCATCGCCCATTATTGTCAATCTATGGATCAGAGAGGGTATTCCCACACACAGCCAACAGATTGATGCGCTGAGGAATAATCCTACTGAATTATGACTTCAAGATGGCGTATTTACCATCTAAAAAATTGGTATACGCAGATGGTTTGTTGATGTTAATACCAAATACAGTGAACCACTAGAAGATAGTGATAGCGGCGTTAAGAGCCGAAAGTGAAATAAAAAGTATATTGTGCAACGTTGTATTTGAGAGACGGATGAGTTTATCATGAAAATGAAAAAAATAGTGAGATCAGAAGAAAAAAAAAAAAAAGATACGTGTTGCTGGACGCAACAGTTTCGAACTTGTATTCGATATGTGATAATGTGCTTATGTATGCACAGAGGATCGTAACGCTTGTCTCACTACAAAATCGGATGTTAAAGGAATTCCACACTGGACATCCAGGAATTTCTAGGATGAAGTCATTTATGAGGGGTTATGATTACTGGCCGAAAATGGAAGTTGGTAAAATCCTGCAGAGGTTGTGCTCTAGCAGCGAAATCAGCACCTACAAAATTTCAAACTTGGTCCAAGTCTTATATTCCGTGAACCAGGCTACACAATCTTCGCAGGACCATTAAACGGATCATATTATCTAATGGTGGTTGATAGCTTTACAAAGTGGCCAGACATGTGTAAATGTAGAAAACCGACCTCCACTGTAACAGTGGATCTTCTGTACGAACTTTTTGCAGGGTATGGTGTTTTGGACACCATAGTCTCTGACAATGGTACACAATTTACTGCGAGTGAATTTAAGAAAATTTGCAAGATGTTCTCAATTGAACATATCACTACTCTTCCATATTACCCAAGATCAAACGGACAGGCTGAGCGCTTTGTGGACACGTTCAAAAGGGCGCTAAGGAAATCCAGAAGAGAGGTAGTGAATGATGTAGCATTGTGATAATTCCTGTGAGTTTACCGTGTAACGCCAAACCCCAATACTCCTTCAGGCATGTCACCTGCTGAACTGAATTTCGCAAGAAAACTTAGGTCAGTTTTTGACTAATTATTACCTAGAAGAAAAATAAAAAACCGAAAACAACACTAAAAATACGACAAAATATATTTTTTTAATGGTGATAAGGTATTTTTCAGAGTGTACAGAAATGGAAAAGAAGATTGGGAAGACGGTGAACTAATAAAATGGATTGGTAAAATGACGTACATTGTTAAAGCTTCGAAATAAGAACATAAGACACATGGATCAACTGAAAAGAAAGTTTGCTGAAGAAAGGGTTACAAGGAAAGAAGTACCCACGGAAGTTCTCTATGGAAGACCACACATTTATAGGTGAGTGGATACAGTTGGTTCTATTCGCTTCCAATATTTCGATGAAAAAAGATAAAAATCAAGTTCGACAGGATTTGAATTCAGAAAGAAAATTGATGTACCTAAAGTCCACAATGAATTTTGTCCTACATTCTACCGATTCTGGTATTCATCACTTTCTTAATTCAATACAATAAAAAATAAATCACAAACAAAAAGAAAACAAACGAAAACTAAAAAGTAAAAAGGAGCTACATAGTAAGCAAAAGGGATTCTTTCATAACCACTTTGGCCATTACTGCGAAGGGTATGAATCGCCGTTGAGGTCATAATAAGACTGAAAATGTCTAAAGTTGTCTCCCGTACTTGCAGCAAAAAATGAAAATATCAATCCTTGACTAATATTGCTTTCTCTTACCGTACAATTATTTCTTTCAAAGCTTTTTGATGTTCTTGCAATAAATATGTAAACACAAACTTTATTAGTATAAAATGTTTTTTAGATTATTAAAAAGGGGGTCATTTGAGTAGACTAGGACCCAGATTTACTTGACATCAACTACATAAGTAATAATACCACTATGAAAACATGGACACTATAATTTGCTACCCGCCTTCCTTTCTTAAAACACAGGGGTCTCGTGTTTAGTTAGAAATAAATATATTTGGCTGTTGAAATGAGCCCGATTAAATAAAAAAAAGTGTTGCACTGGTACGGTGCGGTACGCAACATAGTTTTCATTATTCATTTTAACTTACACCACTAATGTCCTTTTAAAACGAATGAGCATTTCCACATTTTAATACCCTTCCTATATAAACCTAACGCTTAGTGCCTTGTCAAAATAAAAATAAGCAAATAAATGAATAAACACTAACATAACTCATTGCTGAAATAGATCCATAATAGTGGAAAATTTATACTTTCGCTTTATTACTGTCGGGGAAACGACAAGCTTGTAGCAATGTCTCCTTAATATTCATTAAATTTCGGAGAAACTGCCATTGTTGCAAAACAGTTGACACGGTTTTATTCTGGAGAAATGCTGTAAGCCACATGTTTATACAATTTAAATAGATAGTCAAAGAGATAAGAAAAGATTACAAAAAAATTATATAAAAATGCCTACCCTCATTTTTTAATGACAAAATAATGAAAATAAATCAGACTGTAGTAAAACAAGCAAACTTACTTTCTTAAGTAAAAATAAAAGCTGTAAAGACAAAGAATTGACCTCCTCACGAGGAAAATAAACGTTTGACCGAGAACAGCAGCAGTGTTCTAATTATTCTTAATTAAAGAAAAGCAATAAGAAAACAACGTTTATGATGCCATGTTTATTCTAGTAAGAATTCTCGTTTTCTTCTTTAGCAAGTTCGTTTGCTGTTAGATTTTGTTTTATATTATTATTATTATTATTATATTAGCATAAACACCTTTAGTCGAACCAACGAGAGAGTCTGTATGTGGTTGCTCGATCTCCTAGAAATAGCAGCTAAATCTTTCTCAAATCGCAGACGCATATTCTCCGAAAGAAAAAAATATGATCTGGGGCTAAACAATGACAACAGCAGCAGCAGCAGCAACAACAACAACAACAACAATTCTCTAGTATTGACATTATATAAAATAGAACCTAACTGAAGTAAAATGGTTTATGGTTTCAATCTATGCCACTAAGTTTACATTACTAATATTGGCTTCAAATTTTGGCACAAGGCTAGCAATTTTGGGGAGGGGGTAAGTCGATTACATTGACTCCAGTGTTCAACTGGTACTTATTTTAGTGACCCTGACAGCATAAAAGTTCAAGTCAACCCTGGCAGAATTTGAACTGACGAAATGCCGCTAAGCATTTTGCCCGGTGTGCTAATGATTCTGCCAGCTCACTGCTTAACACATCAGATATTAATTTCTAACATTGACAAAGGCTAAACAATCTGGAAGTAACGATGAAAGGCAAAGTTGTCTTTTGCTGTATTTGAATCCAGATCGTATTGGGTTAAACACTGCAAGACATTTTGATATCTAAAAGTACCATCTTTATAAATAACATCTGCCTTGTCAAAAAAACTCAACGACTTCCTTTCTCAGGCAATTTGGATATTTAAAAAAAAAACGCATATAATCTCGTCTTCAATATATTTATTACTGGTCGTGCACATTAAACTCGTCCTTTTTACCTCACCAGACTTTTTATCTTTGACCCCAAATCATTATATCACTGGTGCTTATTTAATCGATATTGGAATATTGGAGTACAAAGTTTACAAAGCAAGATTTGAATGCAACACACTGAACGACCGAACAGGAAGACTTAATGAAATATTAATGCAATCCTTCATGTTGTGTTTAGCTCTTCAGCACCAGATTAGCCCTTTCAAGCAGACTTACCATCAAAGTCGCTCCAGTGACTAACACTTAAGATATTCATTTTCAGAGACAGTGTATCTAAGACTGCACTATGCAAAATGTTTTGTCCTTTTTTAAGATGGCCGTGAGTGATTTGCAGGAGATTTGGCCGCTCCCTTTAGCAAGTCAAGCGTTGTAATTTTAAATATCAGAGACTTATTTTACATTTCAGAATTTGTCGATTAACGAAGACTTGCCATCCAACCATTGAAAAAAATGGTCAACATGTTCTAATGCAGACTAGCATGAATATGTATGGGATTTTTATGATCTCAGACAATTCTAATGCTAGTAATTAATGTAACAAAATAAGACAGTCAAAATCCATTGATACGCTCACAAACGCAGCGACAGAAAAGCTTTTTGGAATGAATAGATAAATAAATGAGTAGAAATTGAACAGGTGAGTGTGTTATGTTGAGGTACTGTGACTCTCCCCAGACACATCAAAATAAAACATTTATCTTTTATCTTTGATCTTTTACTTGTTTTAGTCATTAGACTGCGGTCATGCTGGGGCACTGCCTTTAAGGGTTTTTAGTCGAACAAATCAATCTCAGGACTTATTTTTTTGAGCTTAGTACTTATTCTATCGATTTCTTTTGCGGAACCGCTAAGTTATGGGGACGAAAACATACCAACACCGGTTGACTAGAGGTGTTGGTGGACAAATATAGACACAAGGACACACACATAAACGCACACACATACACATGTATGTATGTATGTATGTATGTATGTATGTATACGACGGGGCTTTCAGTTTCTGCCTGCCTACCAAATCAACTCATAAGGCTTTGGTTGGCCTGAGGCTAACGTAGAAGACAATTGCCCAAGGTGCCATGCAGTGGGACTGAACCGGAAACCATGTGGTTGGGAAGCAAGCTTCTTACCACAGAGTCACGCCTATTCTGTTTTGCATTATCCGTACATTTAGAAATAGCGCGCCGTGATGACATGCCAAGCGTTAGTAATTCGCGAGTGAAGCAAAAATTTCGTATTCAACAACACGAAATATAACAAAAAGATGTTGTCATTCTTTATCCTTGTGACAGACAGATCATAATCATCCAAATAGGCATGCATTCTTTTTCTTCTTGTTTATTGTAATTGTAGTTGAGTAATAATGTGATATGTCGCTCAGTCCCCCATTGTTTACAATTTCCAAACTTGTGTTATCATCATTCCTGATGTTATCGCCATAGCTGTATGAGCTGTTGGTGTGTGTGTGTGTGTGTGTGTGTGTGTGTGTGTGTGTGTGTGTGTGTGTGTGTGTGTGTGTGTGTGTGTGTGTGTGTGTGTGTGAGAGAGAGAGAGAGAGAGAGAGAGGCAGACATACAGACAGACTGACAGAGACAGAGAAACAACGGTATGGACAAGAATCTGCAGTTTTCATCAGTGTTATCTTGATTTTTGAATCCAGGAGTTCGTGATAAATGACTTGTTGAAACTGTAACACATCTCCCCGCTGCAAACTGTATTAGGATGTAGTGGTAAGAGAACAGTACTACAATAACTAACGCTATTTCAACTAATGGGTCATATTTCAGCAGTCGAACATATTTTTACTGTCTACTGTCAATGTTGGAGAATTAAGGAAAAGAATTACTTGGCCCTTCCAGGGTTAAACAAGGAAGACCTTTAACATTACGCTATGCCGGAATTGCATGCTTAATGTTCAAAACGGCAATGATTCATTGAAAGAAATGAGAGTTCGATTCATTATTTTATTGTCTCGTTATGTTACTGCCGAGCAGAAATGCTTTCGTTAGCTACTTTTTTCTATTGTATCTATCGATTATAAACATTAAAATATATATGTGTGTGTGTGTGCTAATCTGTTAGGTTTCTCTATACATTTGTAGAGTACAAATTTATCATTCTTAAACAAGAATATTATTGACAGTGACTTCGAAGTTTCGGCCAGCTGAGCCATCCTCGGACTGCGACGGCACTAGCTGTAATATTTTGTCTCAGAGAAACTTCTCAAAGAGACTTTTGAATTAAAACCGCAAGGCTTTGCTCATAGCGCAGTTGGATCGCAAGACACAATGTTTCGACTTTATTTGGCCTCCACAGTGATGAATAATCCGAAAAGTGTTTGTTCCGAAATAAAAATCGGTAAATATAACATTTACTGATTTGTGCGAAAGATAGCGAGGTTAGAATTAAATTAATAAACGCATTTGAAACAGTCTTAAATAAAAAGAGCTGTACGTATAACATTCGTAATATGAATACAAATGTGGAACGGCACAATCTGTAATACTTTATCTTAGAGAAACTTCTCAAACAGATTTTATTGTTAAAAATACGCAGCTTCGCTCAGAATGCCAGTGCATCGCCAAACACAGTGTTTCGATTTACCGATTTCTATATCGAAACGAGCATTTTCGGTTTGAACCAGAACGTTCGGGATATTTCTCACTGAGACGACCAAATAAGGTCGAACCACTGGCGTTCTGAGCGAAGTTCTGTGTTTTAGCACAAAAGTCTTTTAGAAGTTCAAGCCTACGGCAAATTGATCATTGGCAGGAGTCAAGAAAGAAATTTAAAAAATTCCTCCTTGGTTACTTAACAAAATGATACGAAATATAGAATGACAAAACTGAATATAATACACTCAATTTGAGGTTCGCCAAATTAATGTGTCTGCTTCTACTTATTTTTTCATTTCTCGCAAATTATCCAAATTCCAGACATACATCATCCATTTGAATATATTCTGAAGACATAAATAATCATGCATGCATATCTAAATTCCTTTGCAGTGCACAGATGAAACTCTACTGTACACTACTGAAGCAGTTAGACCAGTATGTATCACGCTGCAATGGGGCTGTTGTTTCCACCCATTTCTTAAAATCATATTGAGCGAGTAGTGACAAAATATAAAAGCACATATATGCAATGCCAAACAGCAACTGGGAGCAGATAGCGGGTTTCTGTATTGATAGGCTAGCATGCGGATGTTGGAGAGGCATTTCTTTTGAATGGTATTATTTTTATAAAAACGTGTTTTAACTGATAAATGCATATCCAAAAAACAAAAGACAAAAAACCCCAGCACCAAAAGCGAGCATCATAAAAATACGTACATTTCAGTAATGCCCTATGTAAAAATGTGTAGGGCATAATGAGATGCATGTGATATTAACGTAGTTGAATGTAGCTATAATATAATAAATACGGGGAAATAATTTTTATTCGTGAACAAGTCATAATAATGTGTGGGTACGGAAGGATGGGGGCCTATAAGTATATGTATCTGGGGGTTTTGAGAAAAAGCAACTCGGTTATTGATACCAGAGAAGATTAACTGTTGTTCGTGATAAAGTCGGGAAATGGGAGTTCAGTAGTTTGGGGCAAGAGAATTAAAGTGGTGGGCGATAGGCGTGAGTGATCCACTGCAATTTCGTCGGATGTTCAATAGTTCCTCTATAAAACGATCAGCAAGCCGCCAACTACTTTCTCTTATACGTGCTAAGCCACACAGTGGTACATTTAACTCAGTAAACATTTTCGGAAGTGCAGTTAAAGCAGACTGTGATATAGAAAGAGGAGGACTCGAGACCAAGTAGGAAGGTGATTTCTAGACTAAGGATGCTCAACCATTCATTATCTATGAATCACTTTGAAAGCTATTTTATTCTGTTGGACCCCATAGTCATTTGATGTTTAAAAACTAGTTTTATAGAAACTTCTTTCAAACACCCTATTTTGTTTTCACACTTTAACTTGTGTAGGTTGAACTATGTAAAATGTTACAGAAAGTAGACTAGCTGTTTCTTGCAATACGTACCAATACATACATCAAAGGCAAAATATTTTCTGGGGCCCTTAGAATATCATTGTGGATCCCCAATTTGCTATTTTATTGTGTATCCCCGCCCAATCTTATATGGACCCTCAGCGGCCATATGAACCCCGATTGAAAACCATTGTTTTAGACCAGGGGTTTTCAAACTGTGGTCCGTGGACAGCAAATACTTTTTATGGGCAATTTGATTTTATATATGGTTTTTAATCGAAATCTTTTAATTGACAATAAACCTATTTGTTAAATACTGTTAAATAAATAAATGTAAAAATATATGTTATTTTAAGCAAATATTTATGTATAAATTTCATAGGGGTTTATAAGGGGGTCCCTAAGGTAAAGCCTGAAATATAAAGGGGTCCGCAAGTCAAAAAGTTTGAAA